>NW_027456213.1:172228-448863 GCF_040206685.1 Ascaphus truei | reverse complement strand
GTATTACTGGCCAATAATAATGGCTGGAAGAGTTGAAAGCCTGAGGCGAAGCTGAGGGACTTCAACCCAGCCAGGGCATTATTGGCCAGTAATGCCCTGTTCTGAGGGGATTATTACTATTATATGCTAAATATAGGCTTTTTATAAAAACATTTTTTTACATTTTCATAAAAAGATCCACTTTTATAGTCATATTGATTTTTAGCAGCATGATCGTCTACATTTTTATGCTTTTACTGCAAGTTTATTAAAAGGAAATTGTACATACACCTAGCCCCCTCTATATACACAAACACACACACTTGAGCCCCCATCTATACACACAAACACACTCTGCAACCCCCCACACCCCTCTGGATACACAAACACACTCTGCCGTCCCCCCTACACACGTTGCATCCCCCCTCCTCTACACACACAAAACACATTGCAGCCCTCCTCCACCCCCTACACTCACAAAACACACACAACACACACACACAGCCCCCCCTCTACACCCATAAACACACAAACACAGAAATGCACACTGCAGCCCCCCATAAACCCACAAAACTGCAGTCACACACACACCAAAACACACACTGCAGCCCTTCTACATCCTCTACATCTACTGACACGCACACACACACACACTGCTGCCCCCTCTACATCCACTGACACGCACACACACACACACTGCTGCCCCCTCTACATCCACAAAACACACACCAGCAGCCCCCCCCCCTCTACACCCACTGCAGTCCCCTGTAAACCCACACACTGCAGACACATACACACACAAAACACTCTACACCCCTCCTCCACCCACAAAACACATCAACAGAAGACACACACACACACCAATAAAACACTCTGCTGGCCCCCTTTACACTCACAACAGACACACAACTCTTTCCCCTCACTCTCCTGTGTGGAGCTCTCTGCAGGCAGGGTGGGGGGGAGGAGTCAGTGCCTTGCTGATGCCTCCTGTCCATTCACCTCCCCTGTCTAAGGCTGCGGTCCCAGTCACTGCCACAGCGCACGTCTCCACCGCCCCTCAATGGGGGAGGGCCCAGTACGCACCTTCCCGCTGAAGCGCCGTGCTGCAAGATTTTTTAAACTCAATGAAATTGAGTTTAAAACTTGCGACGGAGGCGTGGCAACGCCCCCACCAGCGGTTCACCCAATGAGGGTGAACCAGCCGCGTGACGTAATGGCCACGCCCCCCGCAAATTCCCGACCACAACCCCCTCCCATCGCAAGCTCCCTCTCTCCCCTCTGACCGCAGATCGCGGTTAGCGCTGTGCACGCGCCGCATCCTCCCCCTCCCCCCCCGCCGGGTGCGCGTGTCACAGACAGCCGAAGAGCGGATCTCACGCTTTGTGAATGAGAACTGAAAGCTGATTGGCTGAAAAACTTGGCAGGGTGCCAAAAATTCTGGGCTATTACTGATTAGTTAAACTTCGGAGCATTAACCAATCAGAGAGCACGGATTTCAATAATGCCCGGAATGTACCAGCTTTAGCCTATAATGTTACTTAAAGGGGCAGTCTTGCTTAGGACAAAAGTTAACAAAGGCCAGTGTCATAAAGACAATAGGTTAAATGTAGCTGACTGACACCTGTACAAAAGAAAACGGACAAGTACAGTATACGTATTTTTAAGTCATTTTTTATTTTAATTTGACCTTTAACGTTTCCATGGTAAACATGCTTTGGAGGGGTTTTTACAATCTTTACTGTCTTTTGTTGATGAGACGGTTTGCCTGCCAACAAAAGTGTTAACTTGGCTCTATCGCTGTTTGCAATAGGAATTGTGGGGCCATCAGTAATCGAATAGATCAACATAAGCGGCTGATGCTTGAATCCAGTGTTCCCGAAAGGAAGCGTTGTATGTTCATTTGTCACAAGAAATAAATAAATAAACAGGGCGGTTTTCTTCGAGGTTGATTTTTTCTAAGGAAGCCAGTTACTCTAATATTTTTGACCCATTTGCAGGAACACAGGCCTTGCTTTATTAACTCTGAACGGCTGATTTGCCATGTCCCTGTTTGGCACCGAAATAGTGTACACATGAGGTCTGGGAAGGTTTCGTCACAAAAACAAAAATTGAACACAACAGTAGGACCTGGATTACATCCAGACCTGATATTGGATTAACATGATTACTCAGGTGTGAGGCTCTTAAGTGTCATCTATATATAATTGTTAAGATTAATCCCGCTTTCTTTCATAGAGGTGAATGCTAATTCTGGGGAATTTCCACGGTGCCTGAAAAATGCTGATTCATTGAAGACCATGTGAGGAGGGCTGCAGCCAAGGCAGAGTTTATTGGGAGGTCTGTGAGTTCTTGGCTGAAGCCAGCAAGAAATGTTGCTGTAATGTACGGTTTTATTTTTAGCAAAACCAGAAGAAAGACTTGTTTAACGTGAGACTACAATACTTTTTATTATTTTCTTACATTCCCTCTTCTAATTTTAGGAGTTTTATTATGGTGAGTGGTGACTATTCCCGAATGTTATTTATTTATTTTTAAACACTTGTATTTTATGAGCTCATGAAAATTACACAACATGCAATTACATACATACCTTTATATTTTCAAAATGGGATTAAAGAAAAGAAAAATCAGGGCATGCACAGAAGTGAGAAAAGGAGAGTGATGGGAAAGAAAGGGAGGCGGCGAATGTGTACTTGATGGCTTATCTTACTGCACCGACACACTTTATTCGAGCAAATACCCAGTATGTACCTGGCAGATACCTGGAATGCGCCGCTCCTCACCTCTGACAAGCCCCGTTGCGTTTGCCTTCCCAGCCTGGGTTCATGCCTGGCTGACGGGCGGCTGATCTGTTAAATGATAATGATTAGGATTTAATAGGCTGAAATGCTTCGCGTGTCTACCAGATGGCATAAATTCATGAATTGTAATGCAGTATATATATAAGCCATCAAGTACACATCTAGTTAAACCATTTGGCCAAAGCGTTATAAGCCTGCAAGCCACATCAAGGCATGACCAGTGAGCAGGGCCTAACGCTACCTGATGAAATTCTCATTTACCTCTATTTGGAGGGAGAATGAGCACACTGGGTCTGTCCAAACACATGAACATGATGAAAAAGACCTGCTAATTTAGAAAGTGGGGAGGGGCGAGCTTAAACCCTGGGGGCAGGGGCCACTAACCTCCAAAACAACTGATAACAGCTGAAAATTGTATCAGGTAGTGTTAGGACCTGGTCACTGGTCATGCCTTGATGTGGCTTGCAGACTTATAACACTTTGGCCAAAGGGATGAACTAAAGAACCCTTTTTCAAGACAATATTTAAGCATTTCACTGTGTATTTTTGTCACATTGGATGTAGCATTGTGCTTTCCTGTATTTTAATGTATACATTTGGCCACGCTACGTATCACTCCTTTTGTCCTTTTGACACTAATAATATATATATATGTGTGTGTGTGTGGTGTGTTTTTGGGTTTCTTGAGCATGCTGGGATTTTAAGGGGAGTCTTCCTAACATCATTGTGATCCCAGTGAGAGTGTGTATTTATCGGATAACTTTGTTCCATATTTGTATAAGCTTAGAACAGTCCAACCATATGTGGCCACGGTTTCTCTAACACAAGGAGACGATGTTGGATAGATAGTGTGGAGCGTCGCTGGTGTGAGCTACTAGCGATAAAGTAACTTATACGTGTTTTCTTTTATTGTGCTACACAAAGTGCTAGCAGCCCCCGCTTCCCACACTTCCTGTCAATCTTCCCAGTCTAAGTTTTGGCCTATTTCCCTTTCCCGGGAGATCGTGTTCTTCTCTTTGTTAGTATCTTAATCAAGAAAATATTTTGGCAGATTGGCGAGTTTAATTTAGTTTGATCCAAAAGATCTCTGCATAAATATTTATTTATAAAATTCCTGATTTGTACTAATCGTACCTGGGGATGTTAGTTGTTTCGCATATGGCTGAAAAGCACTTAAGGGAAAAACAGGTCACGATGTCTTGGACTCTGGAAATTCCATTATTGGTCCAGTTGGAGAAGAAATTGCTCTCACACCCAGTGTGTATGTTTTTTTATGCATTTATTATTAGGAACATGAGTTAGGATTGTAATCATTTGGAATGTGAAAATTCTGCAGTGACTGATAGTTGTGCTTACTGTATCTATAATTACAGGGTTAGAACGCGGATATTAATTAAAACATTTATTATAGTACATTAAGTATCCAATCTACACCATATATATTTTACATTATTGTTTTTACAGGGCACCTTAGGTCCTACTTATCAAAATGGAGCCATGCTTTTTAAATATTGAGAAAAGCCTAGTGTTTCTGTAGCAGGCTCCTAATAAAATAGCATGTTATTTGTTGTTGGACATTGGTACCCCCAAGACTCATGGATTATTGTATCCTATGGAATCTTGTTCTCCAGACTGCTCGTTCCTAAATATCCTTGGTTGATGATGCCATACATACAGTAGATGATCATATGGACAGGGCTTGAAATAATAATAATAATACTTGCAGGGGTGGGGAGCTGAAAGACCATAACTGCTGAAGAACTGTGTCGGAAACTTAATTATCAATCACTTCCGATAAGGTTCTTCATCAGCCACCACCTTTCCATTGAAGGCCACCTGCGGTGGATTGTTGCAGGTAAATTATATGTTTCGAACCCTGATTATGGGCTAGCATGGGACAATTGCAGTGGCAGTTGTTTATATAACGGGCTCTACAGTGAGAGGTTGGAATTTGTGAAGTTAACTCGTTTTTCTTAACTTCTATTCGTTATACAAGTTCAAGATTGTGGGATTTGGATAGTTTTTTTGATTGTTCACAGTTGGCCCCAAGAGCTCTTGTTGGTAGGTGTTATTTAAAGTGGTTATCGTCTGATTGCCACCATCTGGGGCAATTAGACGCCAATAACTTCAAACGGAGGTTGAGATACAAGGGAATGCCACAGGGTAAGACATCCTGCACGAAAGACTTGGAGGTGATAAAGTCCATAGTCTTGTAGGAAGTATGGAAAATGGGCAGACCAACTGACCCACATTTCCTTTTTTGCTGTGTTTTGAAGGGTATAAAAATGATAATTAAAAAAAAAGAGGGTTAGTTTTCATAGGTGCTTTTAATGCTTTTACAGAAACATGGTATAGGAGAGGCTAATTCTTGATGGAATGTGAAGCAACTTAAACACAATACATTGTTTATTCTGAGCGCATGTCAGGAAAAAGCACAAGGGACCCTGGAAAACCCTTTTCATGCTTCATTGGCAGATACTAACCTTCAAATAGTTAATTTATTGATAATTAACAATAATTCTGTTCAGCCATTCTCACACTATTTTGCAAGTTACACTAATTGATTCACTCACAATTAATAGTGCAGGAAATCTTGCTATACAGTTTAGAACAGGCCTGCCCAACTCGTAAAGTGAGAAGGGCCGAACTGCTCCAAGGAAAAAAAATTTGGGCCGCACGGGTTAAATCATCATCATCATCATTTCTCCTCCAGCACCTCTCATCATCATCCTCATCCCCCTCCCCTCAATATGACACTCTCTCCCAATCCCCTCAATATGACACACTCTACCCCTCCCCTCAATATGACACTCTCCCCCTCCCCTAAATGACACTCTCTCCCCCTCCCCTCAATATGACACTCTTTCCCCCTCCCCTCAATATGATACTCTTTCCCCCTCCCCTCAATATTACACTCTTTCCCCCTCCCCTCAATATTACACTCTCTCCCCCTCCCCTCAATATGACACTCTCTCTCCCTAAACTCAATATGACACACTCCCCCTCCCCTAAATGACACTCTCTCCCCCTCCCCTCAATATGACACTCTCTCCCCCTCCTCCCAATATGACACTCTCTCCCCCCCCCCCTGCAACTCACATCACACCCTCCCCCTGCAACTCACATCACTCTCTCCTTCCCCCTGCACCTCACATGTACACACACACACACACATACACACACACACACACACATACACACACACACACACACACACACATACACACACCTTTTAGATCAGCATATCCTCTCCCCGGTACTAAGCCCCGCCCCCGGCATGTTCTGACCTCCAACCCGCCCCCCGGCATCCTGCTATTGAAAAAAAAAAATACTCACGGCTGCCGCATCCTCCTCATGCTGCTGCTGCCCCCGCGCACCGCAAAACCCGGGAGGGAGGGAGGGGGGGATGAATCGCCGCCATTTTTTTAAACTTTTTTTTTTTATAACTTTTTTTTAATTTATTTAATTAACTGGCGCCCGGCCGGAGTCATCGCGGGCCGCACAAAGAGGCCAGGCGGGCCGCATGTGGTCCGCAGGCCGTATGTTGTGCAGGCCTGGTTTAGAATGAAACATTTAAAAAAAAATACATTTCACAGCCATGAAAGTCAGAACAAAAATATGGAAGAAAATGACTTATTGTTATTCCTGTTCTGTGTTTGAAACCTAAGGTTTTATTAACATTCTTAATGTCAATCTTTTGGGAGCAAGTCTTTTCCCTAAATTCAAATTTAGAAATGTAAAATATTTTAAGGTTTAAAAATATAGTACGGAAACCAAATTTAGCCTTTTATTTATTTCGCTGCTGTTGAGTCACTGTGGTTCAAGAAGGGACTGCATCTTTTACTGTACTGTTTTTGACTCTGACTAGGCTACATTAAAGAATAATATCTAATCATGAATACATTTCTGAATGATGTTAACGCTCTTCTACGAGTGGAGATGTGCACTTTGCGAATTTCACACATTTCGAAAACGTTTGCAGCAAGTTTGTTGAACGCTAAAATTCCATTGGCATTGTTTTTTTTTTTTTTAATTAGTTTTGATTAAGTTTGTTTTTGCAATTTGCTAATTTAGCTAAATTTGTTTAATGGAGAGACTGAACACCCATCAGTGGCTTGTGCATATGGGGGAGCAAGGGAAGGGAGTGTGGACGGATACAGTACATATGTTTGCGCATTGGGGGTGCTACCAGTTTTGGATATCCATGATAGAGCACTCGATAACATGATATCTAGTTATATTGGCAAAGGATGTGGGTAGGGAGATGGTATGGTGATGGCAGCAGGAAAAGGCAATTAATGAGTGGGACCCCAGTAAAAAGATTAGTAACTGCTCATTGAAAAACAGCAGCAGTTGTACTTGACCCTAAACAGTAGCTTTCTAGTATGAAATTAAATAAAATAGAAAGGTACTGTAGGCTTTACTAAAATATTATATATATATATATATATATATATATATATCAATCATAATCATCCTCAGGTGAGGACAAACAGGTCACCACCATCAGAGTGGAACTGATTGTAAGAGAAGAACGGCCAAGTTACTAGCACCATTTGAAGTGTCTTAGAGAGAGTGGCTATCCATGCCAAACCAAGCATACAGTACACGTTTTTGCTAGTGTGAATAAGGAGGAGGGCAGCACCACCAACACTTTCATTGTCTTATTTTAATACCTGTAAACTTATAAGACACATGACCTATCACACGCTTACATGGCAAAGAACATACCAGGGCACAAGCAATAGCACGGTTGGAGACTGCTCAATTGCGGGTACTAGTCGATTCGGTAACTCAGGGATTTAGTCGAGGTGAACGTCGTCATCAAGATGATGTACGTGATAGAATTAGTGATGAGGAGAAGGCTGTGTGGGGGCTGTTCCAGCACAACCAGCTGCTATTAGCAGTGGGCAGCATAGGCACGGTGAGAAGGGGCTTTCTGGCATGATTAGTCCATGCTGAATGCCCGCACGCAACAGAGCCCCGTGATGTCACGCGTGCTTCTACTTGCCGAGATCCATGGCCTGCAGTGTTGCTTGCTGGGGGGCGTGCTCGTGACGTCACGTGAGCGGTGCATCCTCATTGGCTGAACCGCACATGTGACTCCGGCATTGCGCTACAAAGACAAAAAAGTTTGTCTGCACGCATCGCTCCTACCCACGCTCACGTGCGCGCGCGCAGTATGGACACTCCAATGCATTTACATTGAACTGGGCGATCAGCATGGACGTGGCCTTAGACAAACACGTGGTGGACAAATTATATGTAGTCCAATACAGCAACCCACGGTTCACAAAGCTGTACACGTTGCATCACGTACACAATACTGCCCTTTTGTTGAATGGTCAAGTGGCCAAAATGCCAGTAGTTGATATTCTGTCCTTTGTAGAGTGCATGGGTTTAAGGAAGTTAGAAACCTCTGCTGAGCCTCGCTGGAAAATACCATATAGGTATTCCTGTTCCACATCTGAACCAATAGGTTGTTGAAGTAGTGTGGCGGGCCTTTGATACTGTAGGTCACACAGTAAGAGTGTGTACCACACACACACAAACTTGTGGGCTTGTGCACATGGTGAATGGGGACTACATGACTGTTACCGCCCAATCTTGGCAATAGGGCCAGGGTGTTTGAGGTGGTGATGGCAGTACTGATGCCTTTTGTAAGGGAATTAAAAGCAGCAGCACTTTTTGGAGGCATGCTATCCTCTGTTTGCAGGGTTTTTATCAGAAGGCCCATAAAGCATCTGATATTCTTTTAAAATTCTTTTAAAATGACAGGGTTATAACTACAGGGTTATTAAGCATGGCTTTCTTCAAAGGGCCTGGAGATTGGACTAGTAGCAGGAGATAATAGAACCATCCTGGTGGCAACTAGTAATTCCCGAGAAAAGAGCAAACGGTCAATGACTCGGCGTAGAAGTACTCCTGATTTTAATATTTCCATTATGATAACGCGATGGCTATGGGTGACCGTTAAAGCTGCGTATGCCTGTGGGTGGTCTGTTCTGGAGACTGGGACCCCCACAGAGAATTTTTTTTTGCCCGGAGAAGCCGGCGAATCCAGACCGCAGGTTCCCCTGTTACGAAGAACACTGAAGCTGGCTACATCTGTATACAAATTACAGAACAATGTTTTGTGTGACTTCTGCTGCAATAGTTGAGTGAGAAGGAAAAAAGCCAGACAGAGACTTTACAAGCTAAGCAGCTGCCTCTCCTACCGAGAGGAGGAGTATTCTTGTGATTCTGGCCAACCCCTGGGTGTGCAAAGGCAATGGGGCACGTGCACAAATGTCTGTGATGTGAGGGAAGGATCCGCATAAGTGTGAGATATATTCAGCACTAAACCATGCAGAGGTGGATGTTGAATGACCTGTAGCACTTATTCTGCAACAGGACTCTCCAAGGAGTTCTAGCTTGTAGTTGTAGGAATAGATAGGGAAGCGATCCCTTGGTGTAATGTTATAATGCATTTCAATTCGTATCTGTAAGTGCCGTTGTTTTCCATTTCCATGGTGTCAGTGGTAGGGGAGGGGAAATGGTGGGACAACAACAAATTATGAAGTAGAAGAGGGGGGGGGTGTGTGACCAGATAACAATCATATGTCGGTTGCTGCTTCCCTTTCCCTATGTGAAGCCCAGGACTTGGCCATGACTGGTTGCATTAGGCTTTAGGGCTCATCTTAGCTGAACTCTACATCGGTACAAGATAGCAATCAGGTGCTGGTTGCTTTCCATTGCCTTCTCCATGGGACACAGCTTCTGAGGTTTGGCCCACACCATGGCCGCAATTCTCTAAGGTCACTTAGGTAGGATTGGATGAATCGTCGCACAATAATGCCAGTGTCCCATTTTTAATTCCGTGTATTTTATTTTTGTTTCACTACCTTTTCATTTAATTTTTTATAGTTTGAAGTGTAAGTGTGTACACACACACGCATGCATGCATACATACATTTTCTAGCGACTGCATTTGCAAAATGGTGTAACCTGCATTAGGCCGTGATTATAGTGGGCGCGACGCCATGCCTCCCCATCGCCTCGGACCTCAGAGCAGGGATAGCTCAAGCGACAGGAGCGCGCGTCTACTGTTATCTCAGCCTTATATTGTTACATGCCGTAAACCAGCGGTGCGCAAAGTGGGGGATCGCGTGAGGCCTCTGCAACGCTATTACTTACCTTGACTCTGCCGGCGTCACTCATGTCCTTGGCAACGCGGCGTCAAATGACGCTGCGGGATCATGTGACGTCACATGACCCCCACGGCGTCATTTGACGTTGCATCAAGTTACGGGAGGGGGCGCGAGCACCAGCAGAGGGAAGGCAGGGGGGCACAGCTGCAAAAGTTTGCGCTCCCCTGCCGTAAACCACCATGCAGCTGCAGTGAGAAATTATATACAGTAGAAGCTGTGAGTAGAAACTGATGATTTGCACATATTTGACCTTCAATGTAATACACAATGGTTTGCGAAATTATACTGTATGTATGCATGTATTGGCAATAACATGGGAAAATAATTGTAAACATGGATACTCGTTATCAATAATATAAAAAAATGCCTGCATCGCACATAAAGTAGCATAATATAGCCTGGAAAAATGAGTTGTCTGTGTTGTTTGAGCGGGGAGGAGGGTAGCTGGGTAGACGGCAGGCATGGAGAAAGCGACAGAGAGCATGAGAGAGGGGATAATGCATATATGTAAACTGACATAATCTCACTGGAGTGACGCCAGTATATTGTTGTTTAGCGTACTACTACAGCAATGTTCAACACAAGTACTAATATGGCTGAGAGAGGGGGGACATTGTGTAGTAGCCGCATATACTGTATGACGTAAGCTAACAGTTAGTTTAGTTACTACCCCAGTACACTGTTTGCTGTGCTACAACATTTACTAATACTAGGGCTGAGAGAGAGAGAGACACACGTCATGAAAAGAACAAAGCTATAGCATTGCTATTGCAGGGATACATACCCAATGTCACTTGTCAGTGTCAAAAAGCTAAACCTTGGTTATGGCTATTATTAAGCCAATAGCCTTGAACTGGTTACAAAGAGTTTATTAAAAAAAACAACAAAAAACACTTTTTGCAAAAATAGTAAGATAGTGCGATTTTGCTAACTTGGCAAAAAAAAAAAACAATTTGAAAGTTTTTTTTTTTTTAAAGAAAAGAAAATAGAATGGAGGTTTTGTAACAGAAAACACTGCACAGCAGCAGGAGTGGATAGGGCTCAAATGAGGAAGTGGCCATAGAGGAGGATGCAGAAGCAAGTATCATGAGGCTTTTTATGTTGGAGAATTAATATAATAAGGGATTTTGTAACATCCTACATCTCTGTTCATTCAAAAATTAAATGATGTTGCATCACGTCACAACCCCAAACTGAAAAATTGCCGAGATGCAACCTGTGTTAGTAGCTTGTATATATATGTGTGTGTGTATTTATATATTTATATATGTGTGTGTGTATATATATATATATATATATATATATATATATATATATATATATATATATATATATACATGTACAGGTATCAGTACCGTGTTAGCCAAGCTTCAATAATCAAAAAATAAATAGATGATACCGTTCTGTGGCTAACGAAATGCTTTTATTTGTGTGAGCTTTCGAGATACACTGATCTCTTCTTCCGGCGATGTAACAATGAATGAAGCAAGCAAAAGCTATACTATAAACAGTGTCTATTGGAATGTTATCTGTGCTGGTCCTTCCCCCGGTGTGGATGTGTTTATGGCTGGAAGTGTCAAAAGGTTCCTGAAAGCAAGTGATGAAATAGTGTGTATGTGTATCAGTGTGAATAAAAATGAATGGAGAGCCCACAGTAAAGCCCACAGTGCTTTACAAAAGGTGTGTGTGGAGTGGGAGTGGATATAAATGGTGTGGGTGGGTGTGGAAATGTGAGAGTTAGTAGCACAACTAAAAGTGTGTGTGGATACTGTGTGGTCCCTATTGGTGTATAGGGATGAAAAAACAAGGAGTATAAGTATGTGTGAGAGACAGCTGTGTGTGCATACATATAGCACAGTATGTACAGACATGGCCTATAGCGCTCATGGGAAGAGAGTTCACTTGTGTCAGTAATGACTCATAAAATTTCAATCTCTGTTTAGGCCATAATATATATATATATATATATATATATATATATATATATATATATATATATATATATATATATATGTCATGGTCGTCAACTCCATGTTCTCTCTAGAGACCGCTTTATCCTAATAAAAAGATCTCATGCGATAGAGAGATGAGGCTCACTATGCCTATAAAACATATAAACAGGACAGAGCGCACCGGGGTAAGTATTCAAAATAATATATTCAAGTACAAAATATTACATCTAGAACTTAACATCAAGTAAGCAGCGACAGACATCCAGAGGGATTTCAAAGACTCCAAGCGTTCCGTAGTTCTAATCGAGAATGGGACTGTGCGTGCTCCGTCCCGCACCACATGCAGTGGGCTCCAACCATAACGGTGGCTGCAGATTGAACCATTTGTACTTGAATATATTGTTTCGAATACTTAACTCTGGTGCGTTTTGTCTTTGTACATATCTTTCATAGGCATAGTCTAATTTCTCTTATCGCATGTGGTCTTTTTATTAGGAGAGAGCTATCTACTTATCTGTTGTTAAGATAAGGATATTTTTATAACTGTCGGCTCCACGGAGCCAAGGTCTTTAGTTTAAGACCAAGCACTATTCATCAATAGACCTTGAGATGTCAGACTCACAGTGACTGAGGGAGTAATTCTATGTTTTACTAGAAGTGTCATTGCTTGAAACATTTTCTTAGAGACCCTCTAAGTGTTTTTTTTTTATAAGTGTTAATATTTGGATGTAATTCCTCCCCTTGAGTCTAATGCCAGTACAATTCATTCTCTCACTATGCACATGTAATGTGAAAAAAACACATGTGGCAGTTTCAAACGTATTTAGTTTAAGGCTATTCAAGCAGCCATACTTTACAAGTTTACTTTACAAGCCCATGTAGGTGATTAAGGCTGTGCCTATAGTGCCGGCGACAGTGACGCAACGTCGCTTTAAAACAAATGTATTGAAGCCATCGCGTGCGCTTATAGTAGAAGTGATGCGACGGATGGATCGCGATCGCTGGAAGTCACTTCAATTTGATTTTTCCAACGACCATAGCGTGCCATCGCGTCGCTGTTGCCGTCGCCGACACTATAAGCGCAGCCTTAGATATCATTGGGATCTCAACATGGAATCAGATGTTTTTCATGGTATCTTATCCCAGATAAGGAAACTCAAATCGAGCTCTGTATATCTGCACACGTTTATATTTTTTTAGCACATTGGATCATATGATAAAGGAGATGAGTTGCGCAATTTCATATGTTTTAGATAAGCATTAAGTGGATGGAGCATCCAACGTGTCTTCAAGAAAAAACATCACTTTACTGACTTGTAGTTTAAAGCTTACAGCACGGTGTTAGAGCAGGGGTGGGCCAAGCACGGCCCGCCACAAGTGGGGACTCGGTCCCTGGCACCTACCTGTGGTGCGGGTGTCGGAAACTGCAGCGTAGGAGTCCCCGCGCTTCTGCCTCCTTCGCCCGTACCACAGGTAGGAGCAGAGGGAGAAGGAGAGTGACGAAAAAGGGAGAAGGAGAGTGACTGGAAAAGGGAGGAGAGTGACGAAGATGGGAGAAGGAGAGTGACTGGAAAAGGGAGGAGAGTGACGAAGATGGGAGAAGGAGAGTGACTGGAAAAGGGAGGAGAGTGACAGAGAAGGAGAGTGACAAAGACTGGGGTGACAGAAGGGAGACTGGGATGACAGAGAAGGCAGTGTCAGGAAGGAAGATGGGTGTGTCAGAGAAGGGAGAAGTGTGTGTGTGTGTGTGTGTCAAAGAAAGGGGAAGGGTGTGTCAGAGAAGGGTGTGTAAGAAGGGAAAAGGGTGTGTCAGAGAAGGGTGTGTCAGAGAAGGGAGAAGGGTGTGTCAGAGAAGGGAGACGGGTTTGTCAGAGAAGGGAGAAGGGTGTGTCAGAGAAGGGAGACGGGTTTGTCAGAGAAGGGTGTGTCAGAGAAGGGTGTGGGGAGGGGGAAAAATTAAAGAGGGGGAAAAATTAAAAGAGAAGGGGATAGAGTGAGAAGGAGGCAGAGAGTGGGGAGAAGTAAGATATAGAGAATAGGTGAGAAGAATAGTATGTACAGTAGGGGAGAAGCTGGTGACGTGGGGAGCTTTGGTTAGCTTCATGGGCAGCAGACTTGATATAGATTCTTCCCTCCAACCAAAATCATTGCCCACCCTTGTGTTAGTGGAAAACAAACTTACACCGACATAAACTCCTTATGCGTTTCACGACTTCATCAAAAGAGTTGACCAACCACAGACTTCAGTGGCCTATTATATACACAGCAAGAGCTAAATATATATAGTTCAAAAGTAAAAACTACAGTAACAAAAAATTTTCCCATCAGAATATCCAAGAATCTGAATGAACGAGTCCAATTCTAATACTTTCTACCAAGGGGATAAATGGAGGTGGGAAAAAGTAGCAGCAGATGCATATACTGTAGGCCTATGTGTTTTTTGCAGTGTGTGTGTGTGTGTGTGTGTGTGTGTGTGTGTGTGTGTGTGTGTGTGTGTGTGTGTGTGTGTGTGTGTGTGTGTTTTTTGCACGTTTTTTCCCCCCACCATAATTATTAGGGCACTTCTGGTTAACAACCAGTTGTACCTGCACTGTAGCTCATACATGGCACTTTAAGTGCTTCTTACATTTGAACCCTTTAGGCACAGTATGTACATCATGCACCCCGTGCTGTGTGCTGCAGCGATAGTTTCCTTCTTTCTATCTATATAAGTATACAGTATAATATTGGTAGTGTATGACCTACTGAATGGATCTACAGTGACGTGGTTATAGGCTTAAAATATTTTGGCCAAAGTATTGAACTAAACGACCCATATTTATGAAGAAAGAATACAGATAAAACATATTAATGTACTAAATGATTTGTCGGGTTAAATATGGCATTGGGGCCCTTTTAGTCTCTTGTAGTATATATAAGGTTGTCACGGGAGACCAGGCCATTTACACCTTTTCACCAGGATCATGCATTGAGCAAAACGAGTTAATGAAATAAATTGTAAATTTATTCACAGGAAAAGGCAAACACACAATGTTACACAAACTACAGCAAAAAGACACACTTACTTGGGAATTGGGGTTGGAAAACTATACATTCCTAGGTGTAGGGGCTTATCAATCCAAAGTGTATCATAAAAACTGTAATCAACCTGCAGTACCAAATGCCACAGCTCCCCTCTCTCTCCAAAGGGCAGGAATTCACTTGGTGCTTAGAATCTTAGAAAACTTTGAGAGACCTTGGAGAACGCTGGAAAACGCCCTATCTAATGGGCGCAAGGGGTTATAATACCTCTGACTTTCATTTAAAAAAATACTATAGCCCAATCGAAAGCGTGAGAATTTTCTCCGCTGCCAATCAGAGACAAGCTGGTAGACACAACAGGGTTACCTGGAAATCTGAATGAACCAAGGGGCATGGGCAATTTGGCACCTCTGGCCCTGGTTCCCTCAATGCCACCCGCGGTGACAGGCTCCTGCCAGTCTGGTGGGGCAAATCAAATGTATATGCAAAATACAGTAGGAAATAGAATAAGAAGCTGTATGTTATTTCTTACTAGCCATATTCCCCACTCTATACAATCAACTTGGACTGGACTTTTAAAAGTCCCCTCACAACCTTGTAGATGATTGGAATACCCCAAGAACCCCTATACTGCTTCTGGGTGACCTGGGCATATACTGGGTATCCCCATTAACCTAGGGACCCCTTGACTGTTTCAGGGACACCTCACATCCCTATACCCCTTTTACCTTTCTGGTCTCTGCTGAAGCAGGGACCCCTAGTGGTGAGTCGCGCAAGCGTTTTCAAGGGGAGGTATTACCGAGACAATGTGTCTACATGCAGCCAGGCGTCCGACCTGATTCCTGGGTATATTTGTAGGGGAACCAACAACTCTGGACCCTGACTAGATAGACACAATCTGACAACAATTTCTCTGCAAAGCCCCCCCTCCCCCCCAAAACTCATACCACAGCAATCCCGGTTTGCTGGCATCCCTGGAAAGGTAAACACACAAAGATTCTTTATTCTCACATAATTACAGGTAATGCTTTTACAACAGTTGGGTCCAAGAGCTGACACTCCTGAACCCCAAAACATGGATCAGAGGTAACCAAACGGACTTAACCTTTATTAGTGAGCCTGGCTACCTCTTCACCGTCACAAACCCAATAGCACTCCAAATGATACAAAATATATATATGTATATATATATATATATATATATATATATATATATATATATATATATATATATATACACACCACACTTATTAAGGTTATGGTTGGGTAAAAAAAGTGACAAAAACCCTCCACAGTAAAGTAGGGATACTACTAAAGCTTGCTGCAGTGGAAGTGCTGTGTGCTGGGCGATAATGGTGAAAGACAGGGTTGCAGACCTGTCTAAGACATGCAAATGAATATACAGTAATATTTACAGTTGCTATATATATATATATATATATATATATATATATATATATATATATATATATATATATATATATATATATATATATATATATATATATATATATATAGTGGGTTTAGGTTTTGCACTTATACAGTATAAGGATAATAAGTGGCACAGTGATCATACAGTAGTCTGTCCCTCAGATATGGAATCTAAGCTCTTCGTGGAAGTTAATTATAATTTGTATGTGTAGTGTTGCGTACATTTGTAGAACAATAGAATAAAGCATTGTAATTCATTCGTATACATAGGAAAATAGTCTGCTTTGCAAAGCATGATGATGGAGGAGGAATTTATAATTGAGCTGTGGCTCAGATGTTTCAGTCAATTAGACTTTTTTTTTTTAATTATGCAAATCTTTTGGTTGTACAGAACAACCGTTGGATGTTCTGAGACCATAGACTTATAATTACGAATGTGCAGAGTAACTTTTGCAATGTGCAAAATAAATTGTACATTTATAATGGAATATGCAGAACAACATGTACACTGTGCAGAGTAGCTTTTGAACACATCTGCATCCACACCCTCATGATCTGAAAGTTAGGGATACTACTAAAACTTTGATGGAACAATAAATAATAACAATTTGTCTTAAAATAGCAGTTGTTTTTCTTTATAACCGTCTTTTAGCAGTTTCCACATGCCTAGCACCTAATTTAACAGAGGGCACCAATACCTTGGCTTTAATGTCATAGTTTGAGGATTTTGTGCATGCCTTCACAAATGTTTACTGTCAAAATCACAGAGCTTGTTATGATCAGGTACTTGATATCAAGTGTTAGAGTCTGTCTTTATTCAGCCTCCTACCTATACTTCAAAGCCCAAAATCTAGAAGCAAACAGTAGTAATCTGAACCACATAGTCATTTAGAAGCCTATTTATTGGATAGCCAAAGAGTAATTGGCGTGGGAAATTTAGTGAAGATTAGAATCAGCAATTTGGGAATTTACGTTAAAAAAATTAAGTTCCCTTATTTTGTTCTGAGAACAACACAAAGAGCTGCCTGGCCCATAGCCCTTGAGCACTACTTAGAATTTGATGTTCTGCCTGTCGCTGCTTCAGCTTTCAGGGAGCGATCTAAACTGAGAACTTCCTCTAGTATTCAGGATAAAGGGGAAGGGATGAGGTTCATGTGATGACTGCAACAGCATTTTGGCCCATTAGACATTTTGCTACTGAAGTGTTGATATGAAATGTTGCTTTTACAGCGATTTGTATTATTAAAAGGTTTGTTCTCTCTGAGATATTGCGATATAAACTAGTTTCTTTAGCAACATCTTGATTCTGAGTTCATTGGTTTCTTTTGCTTTAAGATCCGTAAGGCTGGGAGTTCATGCCTTGTACTCCTAGTTCCCATTGCACAGTTATCTTTTGTCTTTACTTATTTGCTTTAGGAAGAAGCAACATAATAGTTTCAATAATGGAGTTAAGAAACTACCGTCTTAAGGCATGTTACCTTTTCACTACTGAGCGTTCCTTCCTGTCCAGTCCACAGGCTGACAATGCAAAAACAGAATGCAGTGGTAACCACAGTACCACTAGACCAGATTGAGTCTGTCAGCATGCTTGTCACTTTTTACATACTGGTAGTAGCTTCTCCTTTTCTTTTTCCGTAAGAATCAGCTGTGTGGTCACTTCCTGTTTGTGCACAGAGCTAATTGTCTTGTCCTGATTTTGAACATACAAGTAGTGTCCAGGGCTAGGCAGTTTGCACCTATTGAAACTATCCCTAGGCTGAACAAAGATGCTGATTTATTTCATATCATGTCCATAACATATGGTATGATTCTCCTGAGTCCCTCAAGGCCGTTGTCACTACTGTGTTCTGCTGTACTTTAGCCTACTTTAGTGCTGATTCTGCATAATGCAGTGCACGTTTGTGTATTGCCTATGTAAATGCACTTCAGCTTTAAAAGAAAATGTGAAAGGGTCCCAATATTCTTGGGAGTCCACAGAACCCCAGAGCTAGTAATCCTACTTAACAGCGGTTGGTACTGTACGTGGGCAGTGGTTCCCAGACCTCTCCTGTGGATCCCCCAGAAACTCTAGGTTTTTACGAATAACCGGTGCACTTCCTCAAAGGTGAATGCATCTAATTTGCATATGAAGAGAACATGGGGCAGGTCCCTTAGAAACCTGGTGTGGCCAAGAGTCCCTGTAGAGAAGATTGGAAACCACTGGACTAGGGCATTTTCCAGATGATTAACTGAATTTTGACTGTGAGAATAATTTTCTAACAAAATAATTATAATGGCCTCTGATGTTAAATATCCACTTTTGCTAATCTTCTTGGGGAACCCTTGGTGACATCCTGTGGAACCCCAGAGTATCAAAAATACAGGTTGAAAGCCATTGGTCTATGTAATGGAACGGCATACCGAGCAATGAAGCATTAATCGCAATGTATGTTTCTTTTTGTCGTTTAAACTATTTTTTACATGAATAAAATCAGTAGGACATTCCAGATGATCAAGACTTTAAAAGGCCAGAACCGTTATGGGTGATACTTGCAGAGTTAAAGAAAATGGATGCTCAAAAGGACCACAGTCATATTGCACTGCAACAAATGGAGACGAGCACAAGCATATCACCATTAATAGCATTGTTTATCTAACTTGATCATTAGTTGTTATCCCCAGTGTAGAGTATCCCCAGGTTACCCAGCTGGACCATGTTTTAGCAGAAGTTTATATTTTATTTACTTATTGTGAAATTATTCAGTAGATTCTTTGTTTTGAGCCAATATTATTGAAATGAAATGATCCGACATCTCTCGACCCTTTGAGTGCGGAGGGTGCTTTAGCCTTGAGGGCAGAAACAATTTAGGAGCTTTTGGCGCTGACGGTTTTAAAGCCACAGTAATGAATAGATCCTCAATTTAAACAACTCAGATGTTTGAGTACTGTAGTTGCAGGTGCCTTTGAGTACTGCACTATTCATGACCTGGGAAATGTGTGTTGAGACCAACATGCAGGGCAAGTGACTCCATGTTTCCCTGCTCCTGCTGAACATAGAGTTGGATTGAAGAAGCAATTTGGTGCATTATCGTGATGTCACGGACAGGGCGTTCTCGTGATGGCTGTGAAACTTCGTTCTTTTCTTGCACCGAGATCGTGAACCCCAGAGAGATGGTGGAAGGGCATGGTGGTGAGTTGGGCAGCCTGAAATAGTGCAACTTGTCTCCACCGTGTGCTTGCCTCTGAGTGGATTGCAAGCTTTTCAGGGCAGCAGTTTTATTGTGCTCTGTGAAAATGTTAACAACATTAACTACAGCAAGAGCAACCGTGAGAAGTTCTCAATGCATTTATCCCTAAACTCTCATGTGGCTCCAGTGTAATAACAGCTGCTGCCGTCAAGGTGGAATGTTTCTCAGTTAAGGTCAAAATCAACTCTTCTATACCTTCAATCTGTCTTCCCATTTCCAGTGTACTGACTTGCATAAAAGGTTTTGGTGCGGAATGTATATCATTATATTCAGTCTGCAGGCATGTAAATGTTCATTACCATAAAACATTTGGCCTTGTGAAGTTGTTTCTTGGTAAAACAAAAAAAGTACTTGTTGAGAACTCGCAAAAATCATAACTGAATCTTCCCAGTGTTGCTGGATCTGCAATGCAGGCCCTGCAAGCTTCCTCCTTACCCATCATCATTAAAGAGGCAGTCTGCTAGAAGTGGTTTTATTGCACTAGGACAAGTGGCACTGACTGTCCTGTTATTGTTGTAAATCATTGTTTTGAAGAAATATTGACGTTGAAATATTCTAGCAGAAGTGGCTGCCATTTCTAATTTCTAAACACTTCTTAATAATAAGTCTCCTTTGACCAGTCATTTTAGTCTTTTCCTTTATATATGCAATCCTAACTAGTGCTTCACAAAGCAGAATGTATAATATGTGTTGGTAATCTTATCAATATTAAATTATAAAATACGTATGCAAAATGGTGGAAAGTCTGTTATAGTGTTAAACAGTAAAGTTGCTAGTTCACGTAGCTCTAAAGAATGTAACGGTCCAATAAATAAAGATATACATACAATTCCAACCATGCAAATAGCAAAGATTTGTCTGCTGTTTTCGTTTTTTCTACATGAATTAGAAGTTGAATTTCTCTTGGTGCCTCTGAATGACGAAGTGTTTGTAAATCATGTGTTTTAATTTCCTTTAGCCCATCCTGTCCTTATCAGAGAACCAATACAGATAAAGGGAGAGGTGGCTCTAGATGTACAAGCACTTGCTTTAACACATGGGTACATCTCTCAAAAAGGAGCAGCCAGAGGGTATCAACCCTATCCCAAATTTCAGCTCACAGGGTTAACGAACGAACTTCACAGAATTATTTAACAGACCTATAGGTGTCAGATTTGGGGGGGGGGGGAAAGGTATTAGTCACCCAGATGTAACCCGCCGGTTTTACCCTCCTTTTGTTACAGCATGGGAACCGGAGTTACTCCGGAGTGAAACCCACGCTGTTGTCAGATCCTGGGGCCACTCCTGAGCCCACATTTTTAAAGAGGGTTAACATGGATATCCGATTCGAAGCCACAACAGAGGGCAGCTTCTTATTAGTTCAAGGGATCCTGTTAAAATATTTGCCTCGAGGGGCTTGTGCCCTGAAACGTTGTTTATTTGTCCTTCGCAAATATGGTTGCATAAACGTAATAGTGAAGGCTACTTCCTGCTCTGTGCATTGTGCCTGGGATTTTACTCCCTCTGCTGGACAGGGAATCTTAGCCGACTCAGCACCTGACTTCTCTTCTTTGCTTTATTTTATACTTATAAGTGCAGGGTCCTCTCTTTATTTTTGAAGCGCTGTGCTACCTTTACCTGTACATCCAAATACACCTATACCCTAACTCTGTGTCCCGATTAAAAGTACAAACGGCGTTTCCTGCTGCAGTATGCAAGAAATGGGTTTCAAACGGCGTTGCTAAATGTGTGATTAAGAATGAATGCTCGTAGCTTGCATTGAAGCTGTCACTGTGGGGTGGTCAGTGAGCGGCGCTGCTTTGTATTAGGATAGGCCCATAGAACTTGTCAAAAGATGTGCAAGGCCTTCCTTTTTTCATCCTGGTCTCATACGTCATGAAATTAGTGTTACTGTTTTGGAACAATAGTAATATTAAAAAAAAGATCTTGTGCCGCTCACCCGTGTTAGTGCTGAGGGTGTTTTACCTTTGAGGGCTGAAACAATTTAGGAGCTATTGGCGCTTGGGTTGCCAGGTGTCCAGTATTGAACCGGACTGCCTCGTATTTGGACATGTATGTGTACTGGACACAGTGACCTGACCGGCTTGGGGGGCCGCGGATTTCCCAGCACATGGAGGGAACGGCTGCCGCTAAGGGGCTAGACAGCTTCCTCCATCCTGATTGGCTGCTGCTGGGTAATGCAGCCAATCAGGAGCCTGAGGAGAGGAAGAAACCGCATGGAGCGGAGAGCAGAGAGAGGTGCGTGTGTGTGTGTGTATCTCTCGAGAGTGTCGCACCTTTCGTCATTGTGTCCAGTATTTTTGGAGAGGCCACCTGGCAACCCAAGTTGGCGCTAACCGTATTTATGCCAAGAAAAAAGGAATATATCCTCAATATAAACAAATCATGTGAGTTTTTTTGGCAGAACATGTAAATTTGCAAAATGTATCAGTTGTAACAATCCATTGTATTGTTGAATACAACAAGTATTCAAATGGTGCAAAATACTTGACATTTAATTCTATTTCAGTACTATATATGGAACTACCCCTATGAATTAAATGTAGAACTGTGCCTGCTTCCCGGGGTCGGTGGTGATCCTGTTAAAGAGGGTTGAGCTTTGAGCCCTCTTTGTAAAAGGATAGTTATATATTGATGCTATAGAACATAATCCACATATCAAATAGCAAACTAAATTGGTGTCCACCACACTTGAATCAGTGCTTTCAATTGTGAAACCCTAAACCCACATAAGATTAACGGGAAATAGGTTCAAACCACGTGGTTTGTCTTGTAAAATAAATAAAAATCCACACAAGTGTAATTATTTTTAATATAATGAGAAAGTTACGACAGAGACACAGAAATGGGAATTGGGGGGGACGGGGGGATTGACAATTGGGTTTGCTCCACCTGAATAACGCAATTAGATTTATTCAGGCCCAACGCATGTAAAACAGACAAATGCAGGGGAGATTTAAGGCAGAGGGAAGGGTAATAAACCCTATTGGTTACAATGTTCGCAAACATTAGCAGGATACACTTTCAAAAATAATTTTAAAATACCTGTCTAGTTTTTTTTTTTTTAAACATCAGTTACCTACTGTACTTTTCACCTACATACATAGTAATTCAGTTTGGTCCTACGTGGGCGGCACTGTTAAGCCTGCTGTGTGTGAGCACTGCATGCTGCTGGGAATCCTGTCACTAACCCTCCCAACAAGTGTTAGAGCAGGAAGCACTTGCGTTCCTTAATTAATGTGCAGGTGTAAAGGCTGTGCCTTGAGTTCAGGTAACACACCCTTCTGCTGGATCGCATTTCCTGCATGATGTCATGGCTGACGACATTATTAGTGGAGGGGGCGGGTGAATGTCCCTCCGGCGTGTTTGCTTTGGTGGGAAAGAGAGGGAGGAAAAAAAAAAAAATTCTGAGCCTGTAATTATGTTTGTGATTTGGTCTCTGGCCAACTTTGAAAAGTACACATCAGGCATTCATGCCACCGCCTTAGAGAGCTACATCCCTGCAGCAGCAGCAGAACAGGGAAAGAGAAGGGGAAAACCCAAGAGGTGAATGAGTGCTAGCACCGGCTGTGAAAGAGGTCATGAGATGTTAAGTCATCAGTTCCGGGCACTCCAGAGGATTTGTGTTGAATGTACTGAAATGAGAATGTGTTATTACAGAAGCCTATGCTAGCTGAATAGAACCGCCCTGTCTCTGCTCTCCCCCTCCCCCCCCCCCCAGAACAAACTTTTCTGTATCCCTGGTTTTTTTTAGTTTTTTTTTTTTTTTTAAATATAAATGTGTTCCTATACATGTCTTTATCTATCTATCTATCTATCTATCTATCTATCTATCTATCTATCTATCTATCTATCTATCTATCTATCTATCTATCATTTATATAGACAGAGATGCGCATACACATGTACATACATCTAAAATATATAGTGTGTGTGTGTGTGTGTGTGTGTGTGTGTATACACACACACACACACACACACACACACACACACACACACACACACACACACACACACATACACACACACATATACACACACACACAGATATAAGAAAGAAAAAGAAAGTGCACGGCCCATAGGGTAAAATTGTTACACATTTAATAAACAAATATGGGGAGGGAGGGAGAAGGCTCACTCACAAACGTTGCATAAAATCAGGCATGTCATGAACAGTAAAGTGATCGCCGGCAGGAAAGGTCCTCCAATGGAATCCTCTGAGTATATCTGAATCAGTCGTTGCAACACAGGATTGGACTCAGCTGCCCCTCTAGAATGGTGTTAGTGGAGCTGAATAGATGGCAGGATTCTCTGGTCTCAAAATCCCAAACGACAGGCTAGCTGCGGTGTGCGCCTAGCACTGCCAGCCTTAAGCAGCAGGGACTCGATCCGGCCACGATTCTCCGGTCCCACAGTGATGACATAATGACGCTGCTACGTCCTGGCACGTTTCGTCTCTCTGCGGAGACTTTCTCAAAAGAGTATACTTTGCTATGGGGCTTACTGTTGTTAAATACCATACGGGTTGCCTAGCAACCCTAATAAAGCGCAGAAGGTGCCTGTTAGCCTAATGACTCTCTAAACTAGATGATATAAGAAACATGTATATAAAAAGAGAATATAAAATTATATATACATATAAAATACAACCATACTTAACAGTATATAACTGAAGATACATAGGACTAACCAACAATAAAGAACTAATGCACTTTACGCCGGGTCCTAGGATGGGGGTGGGGCGCAAGCACTGGGGCTGCCAGGCAGGGGGGTGCAACTCAGGAACGTTGCGCACCCCTGGTATAGTGTATAGGTCTGCATATGGCCATCACAAATGCTAGTGTGTGCTCAGCAGGATATGGAGTACGGTTCTACCAAGTAGCAGCAGTGCATGTCCTGCATGTGGCACTATGATTCTCCTCCAGCTGAAAGACTCCATCCTACCATGTGTGTCACGTTAGAGTCTCTGCTGATAGTGACTTCCACTTGTGTTTTTAGCTTTCCTCATATTTACAGTATTTACACTGATGGCCTTAAGCTTGTTCGCTGTTATTTAAAAAATAGAAATATATCCAGACCAAAGCATATTCTATATACTTCTGCATTTGTACGTAGGAGAAAAGAACACCGAGCATTATTTGCTGGCCCTTCCATTCACTGCAGGAGTCAAAGTTCAGTTGTTTATTAGAATAAAGTGCTAGACTGTCAGAGAAAAAAAAGCAACACAAGGCTTCATAGTTTCAGGATCTTTGCATTTTAATATAAACAGACTGGTTACAGGACACGACATGTCCACTTTTTGCGCTATTCTCCGCTTTCTCAAGAGCTCTACATGTCCTCCTAGATTTGGTGGTAGCTGAAAGTTGTGGAACTTAAGTGCGTATGATTTTATTTATATTGCTATTAAAGAAAGAAAAAAACACAAATAGCAAAAACGGACTTGCCCTGAGTTGACAGCTATCAAACGCAGGGTCTGGCATATCCTAAACCTAAAACGTATCACCGCATTCTTAAGAGAAAGCAAGCAAATCCGCCCGCATTTGGGAGCCTTGGCTGGAGAAGGAGGGTGAGGTTGGACTAAACCCAGATACATTTAGGTTTCGCTATCCAACGTTTCACTTTACAACGAATGGCATATCCAGCGCTTTACAATGCAACCCTATCGGCCATTTTTCGACGCCGGAATGCGTTATCCAACGCTCACCGCCACTGGTTAACATGGGACTCACTTTACAATGGTTTCACTATCCAACGCTACTTCCAGAACGGATTCCGTTGGATAACTGAGGACCGCCTGTATATCTATGCTGTAACACGACACAAAGTACAGTCTCAGCAGAGGGGGGATTGCTTACGGTCTGCAGACCTCGCCACCCTAGATTGTGAGTCTCACTTGACACCGGCTCCCTAAGCACAGCCGCACTGTCCCGGACATCTGAACATAATGTGCGGAATATGGTGACCAACTCTCCCACCCCCCCCCCCCCCATCTCTCCCTCTCCTCCCCACCACACTATCCCCTCCTTCCCCAACTACCCAGCAGGGCAAGATCTTTGTAACACTTTACTGTTTGTGATTATTTGTTGCCAATATTCCCAGCTGTTTGAGCTGCACACTGTAACAATAGATAAAGTTACCTTTGTAATATATGAATATATTGTAGCTGCTGACTTACACTGACTGAAGGATTGATGGGAACTGAAAGGCTGTCATTTAGTGTGCCCTGGGAAGCAGGATTTTGCTGATCGATTACGGGAGAATTAATCGATTGGCAGCTTAGGTAATTAGTTTTAATAAAAGGTAATCAAAGGCTGCATATATAAAAAAAAATGTTAAAGTGCCACTTGGACTGCTTCTTTAACATGTAATGTAAATGGCAATATATTGCACATGACAGTGTTTACAAACATCATCTTATAGCTTAATTTCTGCAGAAAATTGAAACTTTATTCTTCTCCTTTCAAATTCTCACATACAGTGATATACAGTAAGAAATTAGGTTGATAAAATACATATGTCCATCTAGTTAAACATTTGTTAAATTTTAATTGGGTGAGATTCTCTTCTACCATTTGTATAGAGGAAAAAATGTCATGTTGCTGTTTATTTGGCGTTACCTGGAATATTTCTACATGTGTGGGGGGGGCTGTTTTTCTTCGGAATGAAGGGTGACTATTTTACTTCTGTTATTGAACATGGCATGTGTAATTAGATGGTTATTTAATCATTTGTAAATATTTCTTAGCTTTGTCTGTTTCTAGAGTATGTTTATGGGACCTGATGCTTTATTTATGTGCTTAAATGTGCTGTTTTACTCCAATCTGGCGTCTTTGAGGCTTGCACATGTTGACACATATGTTTGGGCCAATATCCAACAGACACTTGGGATCTGTGACATCAGAGACTCTGTCACTTCCCAGCAGAACGGCTGCGGTCTGCTTTCTTGCCGTGCTCCATGCTATGCGTCACACTAGTCTTGGACATTGCTGCTGATTTCTTAGGTAAATATAAACATTGGTGGTTCATTTCATGTGTCTGCATTTGGGAACAGACTGTTGGATAAACACAAAAGCAAGTGTATTAAAGGAACAATTTAAAAGTACAGTCCTTAGGACTGGTATTAGAAATGTTGTGCCCGGGAAGGGTGCTCACCATATAGCAGTCACTTACAGAATATTCCAGTAGCAAAGAAGGGATGTCGCTGGGCTGAGGACAGCACATTCCTTTTCTTTATTCTGTCTTCTCACTCTCCCTGGCTCATTCTCTTCTCCCTCACCCCTCACATGCCTCCTTTTCTTTCTTTCATTCTTCAATAAGCGCTCGTCTTTCCCTTTTGTCCTTTTCACCCTTACTCCCCTATTTTTCCTATTGTCCCCTTATGTCCTTCCTCAAAACACTCCAAAGCTACGCAAGCTATGTACATTGTGAATTAAGCCCTAGGTTTTAATATTCTTATCCTAAAACTGCTCCCAGATGGGAGAAGGTGAATTGGTTAGATTAGAGTAGTCGTGAGGGGAAGAAACCTTCCGCTTGGCTCCCCAGTGTGATACAGTAGATGCTGAAGGGAAGCAAACAAATGTAATGTCATAATAATTGCCTCTTACTGGGGAGGGAAAACAACCTTTAAAGAAGTTTTTTTTTTTTTTTAACCGATCTGTAAGAAGAAACCAAGCTTCTAATATCTAATGCCAAACGGTATTATTTGTTACTAGTAAATGAGAGCGACATTGTCTCAAGTTAGAAGTAGCTAGAAGATGAGATAACACAACTGTGTCTGGTGTTTTGGTTTTTCAGACCTTCTCCATTAACCAGCAGAAGTTCCCCAGATTTTTGAGGAACGGAAACACTCAACTTTTACTGTGAAAGCACATACGATGTTGCTTTGTTGCCATAGTTTTCCATATTAGAGAACTACTGGAGAGTGTGACCTATGACGTCCCAGTTACTCTTAAGTACAGCTCAACCTAGTTATAGCGCGATCCGCTTATAATGCGGTTTGAGCGTGGACCCCGAATTTAAAAAAAAAAAAAACTTTTTTAAAGTGGTTTTTTTTTGCACACACACTGCACACACTCACTGCACACTGCATACATTCACAGCACACTGCATACACTCACAGTACACTGCACACACTCACTGCACACACTCACAGCACACTGCACACACTCGCAGCACACACTCACAGCACACTGCATACACTCACAGCACACTGCATACACTCACAGCACACTGCATACACTCACAGCACACTGCATACACTCACAGCACACTGCATACACTCACAGCACACTGCATACACTCACAGCACACTGCATACACTCACAGCACACTGCATACACTCACAGCACACTGCACACACTCACTGCACACACTCACTGCACACTGCACACACACAGCACACTGCACACACACAGCACACTGCACACACACACACACACACACACACACACACACAGTCAAATACACACACACACAGAGAGACACACTGTCTCTTTAAGGGAGCTTGCTCTCGCAAGACGGAAGCAGAAGCAGGAAGCAGAGACAGGGAGAAAAGCTGCCAGATGCCGGGTAAGTGCTGTGTGCTGTTGCCGCTGCCCCTGCCCCACCGGGTCTGGGAACGCTGGGAGAGTTCTCAGCTTTTCCCCTCCAGCGGCAATTTTTTTTCCGCGACCCCGTTTATAACGCAGTGGTCGCGGGTGGCCCCCGAGGACCACGCTATAACGGGGTTAAGCTGTATTATACGATAAACACTTTTTTAATGACCGGGTGTCATCCTCATTCACGTTTTGCTGAGATACACACATCTGTTACCTCCTTCAGATGCCAATGGGGTGAACCTTCTGAAAGGCAGACCAGTTTTTTTCATGTGGTTGTTTCCCCTCCATTATCAATGGGACAAGCCTTTTCAAGTAGAAGATACATAAGTAAAATATAATTATTAGATGGATCTGTAGGTTAGGAGTTATACATTGGAATTGGAATCAAATGAGACCACTCCGCCTTGCACAACCTTCCAGCATTTCACATTTAGGCCAATCAACAATAAATATGAAAGGCACTGTGACCCATATAAGTGGTGCTATTCAACAAGACACCCTTTGGTGTCAGAAGACAACTTACAACCCGTTTACTGGAATGAGTCTTCCAGTGTTCCGGTAGGTGTCTTATGGAATAGCACTGCTTAGTAAATACGGGAAACTTGTATTAGGTGCTAGGGGAGAGGTTTATCCTGTTGTTTGTTTTGCAATGTGTAGGTGATCTCAATCAGAATGGGACATTTGGTCACGGCTGTCCCACTGTGACTAACTCCCCGCCGGCGTTTAGCTAAAGGGGGGGGACCCTCTTCCGCTGCACTCAACGCCGGACGCTTCTACGAAAAAGGTACGTTTTAGAGTAGGGGGTTAACTTCAGGGGATTTAGTGGTTAAGGTAGGGGGTTTAGTGGTTTGGGTAAAGGGTTAGGTTTTTAGGACAGGGGTTAGTTAGTATTAGGATGTTGTAGGGTAAGGGCTAAGGTTAGTGATGTACCAAAGCGGCTGCTGGCTGAGTGTCCCGGCGACGCGGTGAGCACCGACTAAACGCTAGCGGTCATTTGGTCAGATGAAACTGTCATGACCAAATATCTAGACAGTGTCTCGATTGGCAGCAATGTGGAAAGAATGTTTTTAATTCACAGTTGTGGACGGTATATAATACTGTATGTACACCTATAATTCTCTACCATGGATGTAAGCAGGAGAAAGGTAGGATCGGATATATATACATACAGTGGTGAGAAAAAGTTTGTGAACACCGTAGGATTTTTGCATAATTCACATTATTAAAAGATATTAGATCTTAATTTAATCCTAATAATAGGTAAAGATAAATTAATCAAACAAATGACATAAAAACACAATACTTTTTCAACATTTATTTATCCATACAGTAAATGATTCAACAGTCAATATCCATGTGTGAAAAAGTATGTGAACCTTTACATTTAGTACCCCCATGAGCAGCAATGACTTCAACTAAGCGTGTCCTGTAACTGCTGGTTAGTATCTCACATCGGTTTTGAGAAATTTTGGCCCATTCCTCCTTACAGACCTGCTTCAACTCGGTGACATTTGCGGGCTTCTTTGCATGGGCAGCTCACTTCAGGTCCTGCCACATTTCGATGGGGTTTAGGTGCAGACTTTGACTAGGCCATTCTAAAAATGTCTTCTTCTGCAGCCATTCTTTTGTAGATCTGCTTGTATGTTTAGAAATGTTGGTAGGATGACTGCTCCTGGGTAGAGTGACAATAGATTGGTGGAGCCCAAAATCCTTAGAAATGTCTTTGTACCCCTTTCAGACTGATGGGCCTCAATCACTGCTTTTCTGAGGTCTTCAGAGATTTCTTTTGATCATGACATGAGGTGTTTCCACACACCTGAATGTTGAAGATCAAACTCACACAGTTTCTGATCTTTATATAGTGTGGGGCCTCCCAAACTCTCACCTGAATGTCTACCTAATTATTTAAACACATGATTCTAATTAACTCCTTTAATTTAGATGATAAAACCAAGGTACAGCTCAACCCCGTTCTAACGCGGTCCTTGGGGGCAACCCCATCCGACCGCGCTATAACCGGGGTTGCGCCTATTTTTAAAAAATCCGATCGGGGGGAGGTGGTGGAGTGAGGTGTCGGCAGCCCTACATGATCCCCCAGCAGCAACCGTACTTCCCCCAGCAGTCCCCGCACTCCCCCCAGCAGTCCCCGCACTTCCCCGCAGCAGTCCCCGCATTCCCCGCAGCAGTCCCGCATTCCCCGCAGCAGTCCCGCATTCCCCGCAGCAGTCCCGCATTCCCCGCAGCAGTCCCCACACTTCCCCCAGCATTCCCCGCACTCCCCCCAGCAGTCCCCGCACTTCCCCGCAGCAGTCCCGCATTCCCCGCAGCAGTCCCGCATTCCCCGCAGCAGTCCCGCATTCCCCGCAGCAGTCCCCGCACTTCCCCCAGCAGTCCCCGCACTTCCCCCAGCAGTCCCCGCACTCCCCCCAGCAGTCCCGCATTCCCCCCAGCAGTCCCGCATTCCCCCCAGCAGTCCCGCATTCCCCCCAGCAGTCCCCGCACTTCAACCAGCAGTCCCCGCACTTCCCCCAGCAGTCCCCGCACTTCCCCCAGCAGTCCCCGCACTTCCCCCAGCAGTCCTCGCACTTCCCCCAGCAGTCCCCGCACTTCCCCCAGCAGTCCCCGCACTTCCCCCAGCAGTCCCCGCACTTCCCCCAGCAGTCCCCGCACTTCCCCCAGCAGTCCCCGCACTTCCCCCAGCAGTCCCCGCACTTCCCCCAGCAGTCCCGCATTCCCCCCAGCAGTCCTCGCACTTCCCCCAGCAGTCCCCGCACTTCCCCCAGCAGTCCCCGCACTTCCCCCAGCAGTCCTCGCACTTCCCGCAGCAGTCCCCGCACTTCCCCCAGCAGTCCCCGCACTTCCCCCAGCAGTCCCCGCACTTCCCCCAGCAGTCCTCGCACTTCCCCCAGCAGTCCTCGCACTTCCCCCAGCAGTCCTCGCACTTCCCCCAGCAGTCCTCGCACTTCCCCCAGCAGTCCTCGCACTTCCCCCAGCAGTCCCGCATTCCCCCAGCAGTCCCCGCACTTCCCCCAGCAGTCCCCGCACTTCCCCCAGCAGTCCCCGCACTTCCCCCAGCAGTCCTCGCACTTCCCCCAGCAGTCCCCGCACTTCCCCCAGCAGTCCCCGCACTTCCCCCAGCAGTCCCCGCACTTCCCCCAGCAGTCCCCGCACTTCCCCCAGCAGTCCCGCATTCCCCGCAGCAGTCCCCGCACTTCCCCCAGCAGTCCCCGCACTTCCCCCAGCAGTCCCCGCACTTCCCCCAGCAGTCCCCGCACTTCCCCCAGCAGTCCCCGCACTTCCCCCAGCAGTCCCCGCACTTCCCCCAGCAGTCCTCGCACTTCCCCCAGCAGTCCTCGCACTTCCCCCAGCAGTCCCCGCACTCCCCCCAGCAGTCCTCGCACTTCCCCCAGCAGTCCCAGCACTCCCCCCAGCAGTCCCAGCACTCCCCCCAGCAGTCCCAGCACTTATCCCAGCAGCCGCCCTACACGATCCCCCCAGCAGCAGCAACTACCAGAGGTGGTGGGGGGGGGGGGGGTGGAGGGGTCTGTGTGCCTGCCAGTGTCTGTGTGCAGTGTGCTGTGTCTGTGTGCCTGCCTGTGGCTATGTGCAGTGTCTGTGTGCTGTGTGCCTGCCTGTGGCTATGTGCAGTGTCTGTGTGCTGTGTGCCTGCCAGTGTGCTGTGTGCCTGCCAGTGTCTGTGTGCAGTGTGCTGTGTCTGTGTGCCTGCCTGTGGCTATGTGCAGTGTCTGTGTGCTGTGTGCCTGCCAGTGTGCTGTGTGCCTGCCTGTGGCTATGTGCAGTGTCTGTGTGCTGTGTGCCTGCCTGTGGCTATGTGCAATGTCTGTGTGCTGTGTGCCTGCCAGTGTGCAGTGTCTGTGTGCAGTGTGCTGTAAAAAAATAAATGTCGGGGTCCACACAATGGGGTTTAAAAGAAATCCAAGCTTTTCTCTACTAGTTCTGTGCATATGCACACATTTCTCAGCATGGTCTGGTGCCGCATAGGCTATCAGGACGGCTAAACTCCTGCCATTTTAACTACCTCTAACAATTAATTGTAATGTCATTTCAAGTGGACGATTGAATCCACGTAGGGCAGACTATGTATCTGCCTTAAGTCTACATATGTATCACAGAGGAATATAGTGATCATCAGATATTAAAATATATATCTATACTCACATCTCGTGAGAGTGTGTGACAGTACCACTGTAGAGGGAGAAAGGAGGTGGCCCGGGATTAAAGGGGTTACACCCCATTAGGCCATCCCCTGACCTCACCCGGGAGTCAAAGGGTTAACTGGGCTAAGACCCAGAACGGTGATTTAACCCCTGTAATGACATGTACATGTGTATTCCCCTGTTTCCCCTGTTTTATTGTAACAACTGGTCTGCAGCCCACACACACTGGGATCCATCCGGGAGCACCAGGGTTAATAGTTGTATAGTGATTATAGCCCTTTGTGTAGATTTTCCCGCCTTTTCAGGCACCATTTTGCAGGTTCCCATAGGCCGCCATTAGGGCTCAATGCTTTTTAATGGTGAATCTTGCTGTGGAGTCCGGTTCCTGAGAAGACCAGCAGATGGCGTCCGAGAGGGAGAGCGGCGGTTTCCCATTGAAAGTCTATGGGCTCATTGACTTCAATGGAGAAACCCTCGAAAGAGCTTTCCAGGAACGATTTGGCTGCCGTCCAAACTGCTTAACCACAAAGCGGATACATTTTCAATAGGAGAGCTTTGATCACTTACAAGTCAAGTTCAACGACAAGTGGCGTGGGAATAAACAGTTCTGAGGGCCCTAGAAATAAAATTCTTTCTGTCCCTAGTTCCTAGGCTTCCTCCCACTCGACCACAACCGGGTCCCCGTATCCTGGACACCCGATAAGGGTCGAACCCATAAGAGCGGGCCGCGCCATAGGTTCCAATGGCGGCGGCCGAACCGGCTCAGGAAAACGGCTAAGTGTGAAAGGCTGAATTTTGGTATTCCATAGCTCCGGTTCCGGAGAGTCCAGAGAGTCGGGGTTTGGGGTATCTGTAGCCACTGCGCCGGCATCGCTGCAGAACCATCCTTGACCCTCTGAGACCAACCCGACGGAGTATGGACCCCCTTGAAAGTTCAGGATTTTTCCCATAGACTCCAATGACGGCCAAACCTTTGACCGGCTACGGCAGAAAGCTCCCATTGACTTCAACGGCGGCATCGCCCCATTGAAAGTCTATGGCGGGGATTGCCATGGCGGCGGATTGCCATTGAAAGTCTATGGCGGCGAAGCCCGTTGTTTTCAATAGGGATTTAGTGAAAAAACGTGATTTCTTTTAGCGGAGACTTTTGTATTAAAATGTAAAACGGTTTTAAGAGTATTTGTGTATCTCCGGTTTCCCAGGTCGTAGCAGGTCGCAAATTGGACCATAGGGTATCCCAGTTCCGGCATTGAGAACTGGGAAGTTTGGACCTGCTGGACCCAAAGGAACCGGATATTTTAATATGTTCATGTTTTATCCCACATACTGTATTCCAAGATATGGGTAAAACTCAGAGGAAATTCCTTTGCATACCAGAGTAGCATATGGCCAGAAAGGCGACCCCATGTCTAGGACCTGAGTATGTTTCAAAGGATCTTGTCACCTCCACTGTTTGCATGAGGGTGGAGACTCCTCAAACCAGAGTAGTCTTCAAGTGTTCCATTTCACACCTCACAACAAAGGATTTCCTGCCATGTACTCCATTTGGTAGACTAGCTGGCATTCCTGATATAGAGGAGGGGTTAGAGAAATGGGACCCCCGAGCTCTACTGCGCATATCCCACCTGGCCGGGGGGCATGGGTCAAAAAGTGTTCCCACGTTAACCACTGGCTAGTGGTAATTGAGCACCAATCCCAGGTACTCAATGTTAAGGATAGGGCACAAAAGGTTTATAAACTGCTGTTCAACCTGTATCCTTTGTCTTCAATTTATCATCTGATGGCTACCTGATTGTGAGAGAATTGCTATGCTATATACTTCTCATTCCCCAACCCCAAAGTAAGTGTACTTCTTGTCTGTTACTGTATTATTCGTGTGTTCACCTATCCAAAGGAATAAATATACTTTATTATATCTAAGACTCGTTTCAGTTCAGACCCAGTGATAAATATATATCATCTGTTATATATATTTATGTGACCTTATACAGCCTGCCATAATCTCACCGTGACAACCACTCTTCCCCCCCCGCCCCCCCCTTGGGTCTCAAAATATGTGAATGACCCACTATAGCACTCCGGCTTTGAACTGTGTGAACATCGTTTATATGTATCCCAGGCAAGTGCAGCAGTGTAATAACTAGTTCATATACACTAATGCACAGCTCAGTGCTCGTTTTCATGTATATGTTCTGTAGCCACCCCTGTTATTAAATTGATTCCAAATGGATGTCCCAGATACATACTATAGGAACATCACCGGAGGCAGCTATGGGAGTGAGTTATCAACCAATAGAAACACTCCACAGCACATAAATATCGGATTGCATCTATGGGACCTCCCCTCTCCTTACAGCCTTGAAAAAGCGTTTCCTACGCGAAACGCGCACGTCAGCCCCACACACGTGCACGCGCAGGGTCAGTATTCACGTGGCATCTTTGAGTCTCGCACTGCGAGCAGCAGCCAGACCCAGCGTTCGTGCAGTTAACTTTGCATAGGAGCAAAGGTGTTTCTACTTGACAGACAGTAGGTGAGGGCGTGTGAGCATAGGTTTGGGCTTAGTACACTGCACGGTTGAATCCATTCATTAATGTGGACATAGGCAAGCACATGACCACACCGTAGCAGTGTACTGCTGGTATTTTTGATATTGCATACTGATAGGGACTTGCTGAGTAGCTTAAGTATAGTACCTGGTGGTTGAGCCCATTCATGAATATGGGCATAGGCATACCTAAATAGCCACACCACATTATTGGTACTTTACGCTACTCATCCACTGTTACTACTGATTGTAGTAAGTACTGATGTGACTTACTCGTGCAGTGGCAGTCTCTGCAATCGACATCATTGTCACTCAACCAGTGCACCTATATAATAGGATTGTTACTTATAGGAGGTCTAATACTACAACGACCAAATAAGTACATCTATAGCCCTACTCCTTTCCTCCGCCCTATCCCTGCTGTTTTAAGTTACATCCTAATTAGGGTAGCTGCATATCAGCCCCCTAGGGAACATTGATTTAATTCCACTCAATAGTTCCCATCATATATAATCCCGAGTGCCACAAGCACTCAACATAGGATTAAATGTGTGTGTCCAATCTTGGATTTCTTTTAAACCCCATTATTTTATATTGATGATTATTAAAAGATATTTTTAATTTCATTCACAAAACATTCAATCTGGGCACTGAGTGCTAACACTGGGTTCTTGTTCTCCTTACCTATACATTTATGAAGGGCCAGAAAGAATCACAATGACAGTGATGCAAAACATACCATAAGGCTTATTTAGTGCGATAAGCAGCTCTCCAAGGCAAGATATTGCCCCAGTGTGCTGTGCTGGCAAGATGTTATTTCTGCTGACAGGTCTTTTTCAACCTTGTGGCTCTTGCAGACTGCTGAAGCGTATCATGTTTGTATGACCCCCCCAAGTTTCTGTTGAAAAATATTTCCTATTCAGGGAGGTACAAATAAACCCCTGCTGTAGTGCCCCACAAAATAATGATTTAGTTCCTTCTGTTTTATACAATAACCTTGGAAGCGGATGTGCAGTCTATAACGATGTAAACATCCAGAGAAGTCCCTCAATCTGTGAAGCCAGCCCACGTCACACTTAACCACAAAGCTTCTGAAAATCTACACCGCACTTCAAGATTAAGGAACATATATTACATATTATGTGCATCTCTGAGAACATTGAATACGTCCAAAAACCATGTGTCTATCGTGAGAGAGGTTTTATAGCAACTGCATGATGTCAGTCTATTCTTTTTTTGATTGATAAAAAAAAAAATAAAGACGACATTCCGAGAAGTTTGTTGCGAAGTATACAATATATAGATAGCACAGCTATCTGCAAGAGCAGTTCCACGTGGTGCTGGTTTTCTTTATTTGTGAGCTGATGTGAGTCCTGCTTGTTTTACACAGTGTTGCTGGGGGGAAATAAGTACAGCAAAGGCCAATTCATGACTTTAAGGCTTAGTAAATCTGCCCCTATGTAATTTTTTCCCCCCGGTCCACTTCTAATAAAATGTAAGTATTCACTCACATTTTTTCAGACCCCAAGTTACGGGAAAAGGCCGGTTCTCAATAAAGATTGACATTTTATAGTTCAAATATGCCCCTGAAGTATCATGTGCACCGAAAGTGAGGAACTTTGTAGCTTATCATTAGAAGTCATCATCAATGATTTTGCTCTCCAAAAATCACAATGCAAAATGTTTTAATATTAAAATGAACGTGCAAACACTGTTCATTTTAGTTTTACCCTGTCATGTTGTATATAACAGTGCTAGTATAATGCTTTCATTCTTTTTAGTTTCATGTTTATATTTTCAATGGTCCCTCCAGTCAGAATAATAATAATTCTTGGGGCCTCTTAAACTTGACAGAATTTAGGGCGTCAGAAGGTCAAAGTTCGGCCCTGCCTGTCTGCATTGGGGATAAATATGACTGCGGCTTTTTGTGCAATATATTAAAAAATAACAGACGTATAAACAACCATAACCCCAAAGCCCGTAATTTTTTACGGGAATATGTTATCTCAATACGGTAGGGGTTTCCCAGGCACTCCTCCATGTGATGCGACAAAAGAATTATTATACTGGTGGCCACGTCTCAAAGAAGAACCTTCCTGGTAGGTGCACAATGGGCTTTAGCAAATGTATGTAATAGCCAAGAGGAAGCCAACGTTTTAGTTGCAGCATGCAGGGGTTCATCAAGGTAATATCAAGGTAAGCCCCTTACTTGGTGCAACCGAAACGTCTTGATTGTACCCTCCTCTTCATCTCTTTATTAATATGTTATCTCGACTCTGAACACACGGGTAATTGTGTGCAGCGACATCCATTTGCACATTTTTTTTTAGTGCGTGTGAATTGATTATATATATATATAATATAAAACTAATTACCTAAGCTGCCGGTCGATTGGTTATTCCGTGATCGATCAGCAAAATCCTGTTTCCCACAGTTCACTAAATTGTTGCCTTTCAGTTTCAAATCAGTCCTTCAATCAGTGTAACTCAACAGCTACAATGTATTCTTATAATACTAAAGAAATATTATCTATTGCAGCGGGGCGCGGGACTGCCTGCGGGGGAGGGGGACGCGCGGTTTACAGAGGCCCCGCGTGCTTCCCGAAGACACTTAAGTGCCAGGGGAGCTGCAGGGCCTCTGTAAACCTTGACTTACCTTGGCTCCACGCGTGTCGCCATGGCAACGCGGCATCAAATGACGCAGCGAGGTCATGTTGCCGTCACTGTCGCGTCCACTATAAGCGTACGCAACGGCATTGATACAATTGTTTTGAACGACGTCGCCGGCACTATAAGCGCAGCCTTACAAAGCACATTCAGTGATGCTAAGGTACTGATGTTCTTTTTCAGGCATGTTTATAGGTGACACTTTAGGAACCCTCAGGCCCGTACTTCAAGCTTGTGTAAATAGACAAAATATCACAACCAGTAAGGTCCCCTACTAAGCTTTCAGGACTGCTATACACTGTATAACCCTGTTCAGATGTGTGGTTAGTATCCTGAACTCATACATATTTGTTACAGCTTTAAGGGACAAGGCAGGGCAATTACAACTCCCTGTTTAAATTTCCTTAACCTGAAACACACCTTTAGGCATTAAAAATGTGCTGAGAACGCTTTTCATAATAAACCTATATGTACACACACATGCACACACATGCAGTATGATGTGGCACAATCTGCCACACTAGGGATGTTGGTAGATATACTGTACAGAGTACAGTTTAGGCTTTTTGCCAAGAACCAACTCTAAGTCCCCCCGGTAAGGAAAACGTTGGTAACCGCAGATTTTTGAGGCAACACAGATTCAGCAAAGAAAAAGAAATACCACAAGAAAATGATATGCCTTAAATAAAAGTAAAGGAAGTGTTACCCTACAGCATGTAGGTTGTTGTACCCGACTGCTGTCAGAATAGTTTTCCACTCCAAAACGTTAAGAGGTATTGAAATAACCATTTCTTTGATCAAAACAGTTGCTATGCCGCAACATGCAGAATATACATGAACTTAGATCAAATAATGTTTGTGTTTTGATGTAATGCAAGGAATATAGCACACCCGTTTGTTTTTGTAAAGTTTTCCCCAAGCTGTAGGAGAAAAGGATATTGCTATTGGAATCTATTAAAACCAATGACTTAAATTGCAACATTAAAATATAAGATGACTGTTTAAAATACCTTTTAGAAAATATGCCCTCTGATTTAGATTGTTTCTATGGGAATTCTTAAAAGTAAGTTTTTTTTAAATTAATGATTAACACTTTATTTCCCCTCCCCCTATACTGTGCAGACCAATGAATAGCCATATTGATCATTATTGCAAGATAGGTTTAAATAGGACTTCAAGAAAGAAATATAAAGAATACCCAGTCAGATATTCCATCACCTTGGAAGCTATCACAATGAAGACACTAAGCCGTGAAAAAAGGACAATGGGCTAATAAAAAAAGTTGACTGTTAACTTTCTTAAATCTACTAAGAAACTTACAGGGTTGCAATGCAGGAGAGAGTGAGAGATCTCTGACTCTGTGCCATTGGGCTGGTATTGATTTCTGTCCTGAGAACCAGAGCCATTTTGCTGGTATATTATGTCTGCTTTGCATGCTTTATTTTTTCTCTTACTAAAAAGGACCACGCAGCAACACACCAGAATATTCTGTGATTCAAAGAATTTTCAGGGATCATCCTCTGTCTTTAATTATTATTAATTTTTTTTAATGATTGTAACTGGATGTTGTTAGTCCTTATAAATTAAGAGTGCACAGGTTCCCCGAGTAGGAAGTGAGTATAGTAACCTGCTAGCAATGTACATTCTCCGAATGAGAAGTAAATAACATTCATGTTCCCGAAATGAGAAGTCTGTTAACTCCATGTACCTGCATTAACCCTGGATTAAAGCATTGAACTTTCCTGACTTTGCAGGTTGAAATAGCACTTGAACTCTCTTTAACACGTGCAGATTCAGACGACGTTAACAGACTAATTTGCTCATTTCTATCCTCTGTTGTACTGCAGTTGTCAGTGCAACTGAAGGGCTCCAATTGAAAGTGATTGGCGCTGGTCCTAACTTGTAAATACATTTAACTTGATTTGCCACTTCATTTTTTTTCTCCTCATTCTCTCTCGAAAATAAGTTGCACCCAAATGTATGTGTATAAGAGCCATGTTATTAAGTTTAAAATTGTCGGATATGGATAATCTTCTATGCTCCTCAGGCGTCAAGTGGTAGTTAACTAGGATGCATCATTTGTGGAAAATCAAGTATCATTTTCTCACAAAAAATTGGGAGCGCAGGTTTCCAGCTCAGATGTGTAGCATAAAAGAGAGAAATGTGCGTATAGTGTAATACAGCATAGACGCTTTCAATAAACTTGAAAAGAGGCTTTAGTCATTGCAATCATATGGCCCAATCAAATTAAAGGCATTTCTGAAGATCTGTTGTGGCAAAGGCACTTGAAATGAGAAGATATACAGTACATACGCTAGACTCTCTCTGGTATAATCCCTCAGGTGTATACAATGTTTTCTATACCAAGGGTGTGGGGAAAGTCACAGAGGCAGTCTCACTGTGAGAGATGATGATAGAGAAAAGGCCAATAGTACAGATGGTCTAAAAATCTTTTTATGTATCAAAAAAATCTTTAAAATGTATACTCGCAATGTGTAGCACTTAAACAAGTGTGTGTGTATATATACTATATACAGTATATATATTTATATATATCTATATACATGTACACTGGCGACACACTTTATTCGAGCTCGGCTAGTCCCACGAATTCGGGTATACCCGGGTGTATTGAGGTTTGTGACTGTTTTCTGCCCGAGTGCATTGAGTTATTTTCCAAGCAGGGATTGAAGCATTTTATTCCTGCTGGCTTCAATTCTGCACAGTATATATATATATACTGCATTACAATTCATGAATTTATGCCATCTGGTAGACACGCGAAGCATTGCAGCCTATTAAATCCTAATCATTATCATTTAACAGATCAGCCGCCCATCAGCCAGGCATGAACCCAGGCTGGGAAGGCAAATGCAACGGGGCTTGTCAGAGGTGAGGAGCGGCGCATTCCAGGTATCTGCCAGGTACATACCGGGTATTTGCTCGAATAAAGTGTGTCGGTGCAGTATATATACACATACACACACCAAAAGACAGGGACGCCCAATGCTACATCCAATTTGACAAATTATATATGGTAATAAGTATAAAGTTAAATACTTCAATAATATTAATTTCTTGGTCATTTAGTCAAACCCTTTGGCCAAAGCGCTATAAGCCTGCACGCCAACGTCAAGGCATAACCAAATATGCAGGTCCTAACACTACACTGTGAACCTTCCCTTTTACCCCTGTATGAGGTAGAAAAACCATAGTATGTCCTGTCCATATATATATATATATATACACACACACACACACACACACACACACACACACACACACACACACACACACACACACACACACACACACAGATATCAGAGCAAGCAGGTTCCCACCTCAGGAGGAGATCTCGCCTCCGCCCATAGAGCAACAGACATCAATAGTCACTTCCGGTCTGTGCGTCTCCGAGCTGTGTTTCCTCCCTCTCATGTCTACCAGTGAATGGACTTGACGCTTTAACTTTTCAGCTATGTCAGGCGTCTTTAACATATTGCACCAAAGGGCTGTAAAAATATATATTTATTTAGCACAGCATTTGGTAATAGAGGTAGAATTTGGTATTAGAAGTGGGCGTTTCGCGCCTGCTTTGGCGCTTTGTCAAATAGTGAATAATATGACTTCTGTTGTTCTATAGTGGTCCCACACTGAAAGTACTGCCATGAAAACAAACACAAACATGGGCACAAGGGGAAACCAAAAAGGTGACACAGATCTGGAAATAGTTTCAGATTCGGTGGGGGACTATATACAGACTAGTAAAAAGAATATAGAACAACTAAATAGCATAATATTAACAAATATTTTATATAAAAATGCTTTATTAATAAGAATTAGATTGAAATTAACATAAAAAAAAGGTCACAGTTCTTTGTCTTCTAAGGCCGGGTACCTGGGTTCTTCTGGGTCCTACCAGGGGGAGGAAAGACATGCATGAAAGACAAGAAAAAAAGACACGTAAAGCCTTCGTTTCGAAAAATGCAAAAATATATTGTGAGCCATATACTCTACGGGACGCTTTGAACTCACTGGCACCACGGTGGTGAATATAAAGACTCTTCCCTATTTATCCCTCTCTGATGCTGCACTAATTTTACCTATGATGTAAGTGAGAATTGGAGCTTGTGTAACTCACAATATATTTTTGCATTTTTGTAAAGGAAGGCCGTGCTGGTCTTTTTTCTTGTCTTTCATATATTGCAAATTACTCAACCTCCATTCAATACTTGAGATACTAGCAACGGTAAGGTAATCCCCAATGTATTTTCTTATTTAACAAAGAATTGAGACCACTTCGGTGTTGGGATTGTATAAGGAAATATATCCCAGATAATGTCAGCAGTGTCTGGATGTACAATTTGTATTTACCTGTTAAAGGAGTTTGGTAAAATAAAGGGACCCGTATGTCTTTGTCTATACTGTATCAACATAGGACCACAGATTTAAGGACATTTCTATTGTTTATGTGCTATTCAAAGTATCAGAAATATGTATTTAAAACAAACAAGGACACACAAATCCGTAGAAGCATAGGGGACTGTTTCTCACAATGTCATCACCTCCATAAGATATACAAGAGTGGACGGAGATATCATGAGTCATAACACTGTAAAAAGAATAGATATACAGCAACTATCACAGAGGTTTTTAAGCACTGGTATTGGACTTTGTGCCTTCTTTTTCTTCATGTGCTTGCAATGACTGAAGCATGTTTTCAAGTGTATTGAAAGCGTCGATGCTATATTACACCATATGCAGATTTCTCACTTTTATGCTATACATCTGAGCTCAAACCTGCAAGCCCCATTCTTTGAGAGAAAATTGGCTGAGAAGAACTTCTAGGACAGTTCCATTGTAGTCCTTAGAGCAGCACTTTTTTTTTATTTCAATTTCGTATTTAGCATTATTTACTGGTCACGAATTAAATAATTGTTTGCCCATTTATTCACAAATATATTGTTTAAATACGATCACAATTTATTAATAAGATCACATTTCTTTCAGTTTAGTACTGATGGCTCTTATAGGTATTAGATTTATCTATCACTTGCATCATATACTGCAATTTAAGGGGATTTGAAGAACACTCTACTACTTGCTTGTTTCTAAATCAAGTATCGGGCAGATTACTCACTGCACCCTCTGGGTTTTCTTCTTCAATGGCACCAACCCATCCTTCTAGTTCTTCTGCTGTTTACACTACAGCCCTGCATAGGGAGACATCATTATTATATTACAGAAGTAACACAACCCAGAGGAATTTGTGAAGAATCTCCGCAGGTTCTTCCTCTTTGTAGATATATTTAAAAATTCTTAACAGGAACAGCCTCTTTCCAACATCTGGACCACAAACCTTTTTTGTTGCCCTTCTGGTGGACGTTTTGGTCATGTTTATAGAGGTACATTTCCCTACTTGGGGAATAAGTACCAAAGTTTCAGATGGGGACGTGCTCTTAGATTTGTGCTTCTTCCTAAAATCACACATTTATTAAGCGCACGTTTTATAATAATGGAGATACAAGCAGAACATTGCTTGTGAATAGCTGTACCTGTTCTTGGTAAACGGGTGTAACCCGTGGAGCTTCGGTATAAGGATGTTCCTCCTGTAAAGAATGGTCAGTGTAGGTCTTTGGCTGCCTGGTGCTTCCTTTCCTAGGATCACAGTAAATAGTCAGAATGAGGACTTGGGGACATCCCAGTACATCATGTAAAATATGTTGTTTTATTATTATTATTATTATTTAAATGCCAAAAGAGCAACATATGGAACAAATATGTTGCCAACCAGCTTCTATAATAGAGAATGTAAATTACTAGAGCCAACATGTCATGGAAAGAGTTTGACATGCATACATGTTTTCAGTAACGAACAAGGTGACTAGATGTAAAAAAAATCTGAGAACTTTTTTCCCCTTGAAGGCCAACGAGGAATAAAAGATTTGTGATATCAGTGGTCACAAACCTGTTTTGTTTCCGGTTCTGTAAGATTATAGCAGCCCTGTGAACCATCACCTTGTCCCCACCCCCTCCTTCCCTCCTCCCCTCCCCCTCCTCTCCTCCTTCCCTCCTCCTGCCTTTTCTTAGAGGTATAGTGTCTCTAGAATGATAATGGAAGTGAGTGATAACATACTGTTACCAATATCGGCCCAAAAGAAGAAACAGAAAAGCAAAAAAAAAAACTAATTGGAAACATTTCAGACATGCTGAATTCTTAACTATGTGAACACAAGCCTCAGTTTGCGTATGTTTAAAGTGAGCTGTGAGTGCTTGTGGTCAGACTTCAGCTTCGCTTTACATGCATCAGGCAGAGCAACAAACCACATTTGACATCAGTTACTTTCTGTTTGTAATTGATGTGTGTTTGGAGCACCACATGAGAAATGAATCAAGTTACAGCTTTGATACACTCTACTCTTTTTACTTTTTAATATAACCTATTTGTTTCCCCATTTCTAGCGTATTCACTTGGAAGACAAAAAATGGCTGGTAACAAACCAATCAGTGAGGGACATATTGGCGGAGCACATTTGCATTATGAATATTGACACGTTTCACCGACACTGTGACACGTGACATTAGTCCGTTAAAACGAAAAGTAGAATTTATCAAGTCACTTCTCTGTGGTCAGCTGTATGTGGGCAAGATGTTCAGGGAACTTAGAAGATGGATTTTGGAACACATTAATTTTATAAAATATTAATTGGATACACCGTTAGCATGGCATGTTAACTGTTTTCATAGAGGTAACTATATTGATCTATCTTGTATGGGTATTGAGCACATTAAGTATAATATTGGACAAGGTAATTTGGATACATTACTTAAAAAAAAAAAAGCTAAAGACTTTGTATCCTAATGACTTAAATGAAGGTTTTACCTTCACTCCGTTTATATGAATTTATTATACCCTCTCTAGGTAAAGAGAGGTAAACTGTGGGGTTAAAAATTATCCCTCTTTGAATCGCTTCTAGAGTCAAGCATGCTCAATTTAGTAAATAAAAACAAATCGCAAACGTTAAAAAGGATCTGCAATCAGAGAATTAAATCCTCTCTAGTTAGAGATAGAGTATAATGGTTGTATATCATCTGTTTTAATGTATAAAAGGTCACCGTGACCACAAACTAGATTTGTCCAGTTGCTTTAGCAACCTGCAAGTATTGAAACTCGCCCAAGAGCGGAGTCGCGTCACTTCAGTTAAGAGAGCTCCAGTCTTAGTGAAACGCGCTTTGGGGTCTGAATTTCAAGTGATGTCAGATGTTACGGGGGCAGGGATAGGGGGGGGTGTGATCAGGAGACTGTGTAGATGCCATCTGGGAGCTGCCGCTGTTCTGGGACACCCCACAGTTTGACTTAGCTGTATCAGCACATTCATTACTATAACCATGCTGTGATACATTTTAGCCTATTTGCTACTTTATTGCTTAGCAAAGATTCCATTGAAGGCATATTTAGCATTTCATTAGGTTGAACCACAGAGGCTATAATACCAGTCTGTCTCTTCCTAGATATACACCAGGCTCATTTGACAGTCATATACCACACATCTGTAAGTGTATCAGCTTATCTCTTTGCTTCTCATTTATAGATGAGGCTAATTAGCTACCTTGTTTTGTGCTTGGCATACTAGACATACTTGCTCTCCTATCACCCAACCTCCCTTTCTCCTTCTCTATTCCCTTCTTCCCTCCCCCCCCCCAATCTCCCCACACAAATTTTATCATAGTTTTATCTTTTTGCTGCACTTATTAATACTCATAATAAAATGTATGTTTTAAATATTGGTATATGTTTTGCATCAGTTGAGGGATTCACTTATATCAGATTGCTTCGCCATTAAATGAATTATACATACAGATGTGGCGCGATACAAGTTCCCCCATGTGTGGCACTTAGAGCTGGTGGACCGCGCAGAGGGAATTTCCCAGAAAGATTAACACAGTGGGTGTCCCTGCTTTGGGACTCCCGCTGCATTAATCATACCAGGCCGCAAACAGTCTAAGAGCTGCGCAGTGAGATCAGAGAGAAGCAGCCCTCTGTGTCTCCCTGCACAGGTCTTACAGCAGATCGCACTATTTTTATTTAGTCCATAGGATTGAAGCAGGTGGTTTCCGGAGCTGAACTGCATTAATTTCAGATCCAGGGACCCCTTGCGTCCCGAGGTACATGCCTCCATATGGGGTGCCGGTATCCTGCAAGTTTAAATCTCCCGCATCACGGCCCACGTGACCAGGACATTTAAACAGCTCCAGATACCGGCACCCCATACGGAGACCTGTACCTTGAGAAGCTCGGGGTCCCCTGACCTGAAATGAATGCGGTTCAGCTCCGGAGATCCCCTGCTTCAATCCTATGTACTAAAAAATAAACTTAAAGCAAAACTTCATTACCTTAGTGGCTAACCATTAAGGTAATGAGGGGTTAAACAGTCCTGCCATCGCCTTCTCCCCCTAGTGGCCCAACCACTCACCCACTCTAGACTAATGCCCAATATCTTTAATAGCCAAATGTGGCTAATGGTGGTTTTGGCATTTACCAAAATAAAATACACATACAGTAATTACCAAAACTATCAAATAAAATACGGTGCCCAGGGGCGGGGGCAACTACCCCCATCACCCACCCTCTCTACCCCCCCAACTCACAACACAATAGGGCAACAGCCCTATTGGCTAGATCTGGCTAATAGCGCTTTTGCCCATTTTTGAAGCATTAAAAAATACAGCTGATCCCCGCTATAACGCGGTGCGCGGGGTCCACCCGATGCCACCGCGTTATAACCAGGATCTCGGGAAAATAAACAATTTTTAAAAAAAAATATTTGTTTAATGGCGAACAGGGTTCTGCGTCCGCCAGCAAACAATAGCCATCAAATCCATTGATTGTCACTGTGGTTACCTATGCCCTCAACATAGCACAGATTGCCAATGTGGCTACCAATGGGCACCCTACCTCCCCTATCACCCACACCGTTACCCCCAACAACCCTCCCCTCACTACCACACATAGTGAAGGGCAATAGCCTATTAGCCAGATCTGACTAATTGCGCTTTTACCCATTGAAAAGTATAAAAAGTAAATAAAAGTAGTACCCCTGTCAGGATGAAGGCAGTTCACGTCCTCCTTTGTGGCACCAATATCCATTGGTGGGGTTGATGCCCGGCCATTAAAAAACTATCTACTGGCCAGAAACCCCTTAATCACCTTATCGTGTAATAACCGCTATGGTAATGGAGTGGCTAACCCATCCCGCTACCCCCTCCCCAACCCTTCCTTTGTGTTTACTTGGTAACTAGTTGAGGAAATGGAGACAAAATGGCCGCTGTGTCAGCCTCACTCCAGCAGCAAATAGAAATCTGGCTCTATTGCTTTTTATTGGTGATCAGAATTCATGTATGTATCTTATTTTGTTTTTCAATCCGGCACAAAACAAACTAATATCTAGGGCAGGGGTGCACAAACTGGGGGGGAGTGGGAGCGCGTGATTTTCAGGAGATGAGGGCGCAGGCGCTTACAGAGGCTCTGCGCTCTTCCCAAAGGCATATAAATGAATTGCCAGAGGAGCGGCGAAGGCCTCTGTAAGGTCCCTTAGGCTGTGCCTATAGTGCCGTCGTTGGCGACGGCGGGGGACGTCACCCGTCGCCAACGGCGAAAGTTATGTTTTGCCGGGCGGTGGGGTCGCGGGATACCGGCAATTTGATTTGTTCAAGAGCCATCATGTGACGCGGCGGCCCTTGAAAAATTAAATTTTGCCGGCTTCAGATTTTTGTGGCGTCGCTCTGTTGCTTGTCGCCGTCGCGTGCACTATAAGCGCACGCGGCGGCGGCAATGGCCGACGTCGCCGGCACTATAAGCACGGCCTTAGCTTGGCTCAGATGGCTTCTGGCGACGCGTTGCCATGGGAACATGATGTTGTACCTTCAAAACACCAGAGCCATGGTAAGGAGACGGGGCACGAGGAGGGAGGGAGAGCCGGCAGGGGAGAAAGATTGCGCACCCCTTATATAGGGAACGACACTCCCCAGAGGTCAGGGGACCTTTTTTAGCCCAGGGCCAGGGAGGAGAGGAGTTTGCTGCTTTAAAGGTGCAGACTGTGATGGGCACAAATGGATTCCTGGCCTCGGCTGCTTCCATTTAGGCATTTGTTGGTTCGCTGTACTCTGTTCACTTCCTTGGTAGATATTTTTTAGTAATCTAGTATATGATCTTCTATTTGCTCTTCCTTTGCAAACAGACTGGACCTTGTCTGGAAGATCATTTTTTTTTTGTTACAAAATACCATGAAAATGTTTGAGCTTGCACATGCAAATATGTAATTTCATCCTGGTCTGCTTTTAAATGCATGTTGTAAAATGAATGTCTAATGTGTATACTTTCTATATATTAATAATACTGTTGCAGACATTGAATATTTTTTTTTAAGCAAAATCTTACCTGGAATGTTTCAAATGAGGCTTTAAAGGGCAATATACTGGAAGCCTAAAATGTATTTACAGTGCATTACAGTTCCCCCGAACACCTTGAATGGGTTCTAATAGCGTTTCATGGTTCAATAGGATTCCAATGAGAAATAGTACAGTACAATTATAACACACCCAATTCAAATGTGTATCCCTTCAGTCGTGGGATCAGCTGACTGGAAATTGTTATATAAAGCTTCCTATGTCATTTTAAAGCAGCAAAACGTGAACAAATCCTATTTGTTATATTTAAATAAATCAGTTCTGTAGTATTAGATCAATGTTTTTCAACGGGTGTTCCTAGGAACCCTTGGGTTCCCTGGGTATTCCTCAAGGGTTCCCGGCAATTTTCAGGTAATTTGAAAATTGTTGCAAATACAGAAGAATTTCCAATGCATCTGATCTCAGACACGCTATTAGACAGGGTTGGGGTTCCTTACAATGCATCTGATCTCAGACATGCTATTAGACAGGGTTGGGGTTCCTTACAATGCATCTGATCTCAGACACGCTATTAGAGAGGGTTGAGGTTCCTTACAATGCATCTGATCTCAGACGTGCTATTAGAGAGGGTCGGGGTTCCTTACAATGCATCTGATCTCAGACGCGCTATTAGAGAGGGTTGAGGTTCCTTACAATGCATCTGATCTCAGACGCGCTATTAGAGAGGGTTGGAGTTCCTTCTAATGCGGGAGAGGCATGGGAAAGTACTTACGTGCTTACGAAGGAACAAGGTTGAAAAGGAAGGCCGCTTCCATGCAGGCTCATATAGAGCCTGGATGCGCACCAAAAAAAAAAGTGTCAACGCGAGCATGGGAAAGTAAACAGAACAACGTGCGCTGCTTGGGCTAATCGCTAGTGGGCAAAATCCGGTCGATGACGACCGGGTATTTCGAACACACACACACACATATATTTTGATATATATATATTTATATATAAATATATAAATATATATTATATATTTATTAATATATATATATATATATATTAAACAGTCAGTCTGCACTTCCATAAGCAGAGAGGTATGGGTAGGTGCAAGTCCCATAAAATAAATATAAGACAATGATACCGTGTTGATTCCATGGAATCAGACCACACTCGATGTTGAAGCAGGTAAAGTATATATTAATAAGGCACAAAATTCCAACATTTCGGTCCCCAAAAATGGGACCTTCCTCAGGGTGGTGCAGTGAGGGAAGAACAAAACATACAATTATATACCCCTGAAACCCATTGTGACAAATCAAACATTTAATCAATTAATCAATTAACCCCAAAGCAATTAAAGCAGGCAAAAAGCCTGCCAAACCTGTTTACCAAAGGATCTCCATGGTGTGCTGCAGTCGCCATATTGAATCAGAGTTCAGACCGCCATAATGATTATGTACACTGCACCTGCGTGTAGTCAGGTGCAGTATGGTTGCTCAGCAACCTGTCCTGGCGTCCCCCTGGAGGGTCTCGTTAAGTTCATGTGAAGGCCTCCATTGTGGAATGCGGCATGCGCAGTGGCCACTATCTGATTGGTCTCCAGATAGAGAGCGTCTCTGGTTGCTAAGCAACTCGTGTGCAGTCCGTTCTCGGATACAACAAAGCATAGCAGGCTGAAGTGTATGTACAGGCAACTGGTACTAAGTGCGGGGCAAGAGAAAATTAATAAAGTGACAAATCCCAGTGAGACCACTTGTGAGGAGACATAGAAACATATAAACATACATCTAGATGATGTTGCTGGCAGAAACAGGTAACTATGCACAGTTAAAATTACTGATGGGAAAAAAAGATTGAGTGAAGGCCGAACAAAAGCATAAACACATCTATATGATCCAAGAAATTGAACTAGAGCAAGGCTACCATGTCAGTAATGACACCCATTGCCATGGATGCGTGACATCAGATGACGCCTCGCATGATGTGACGTCACATGACCCGCAGCGTTATTTGACGCCACATTAGAGGTATGGGGACCCAGGAGGAGAGTAGGCAGGGGGAGGGACTCGGCGCAGGAAGTTTGCGCACCCCTGTGTTAGGACACTCCTGTTTTGTTTTCGTGCCGTACCAAAGAATATATAACAGAGCAGTGTTTGTTACTGGTGATCCTTTACAGTAGCTGTAATAAAACTGTTGTTACAAATGGACGTTATCTTAACAGGTGGTGATAATGGTAAATTGAAATGTCTAAGGTCATACAATGTGTTATTCAGAGAACTAGGGCTATTGGAGTTCTTGAAAGGTAAATGCCACGTTTTTCAGGTTTGTTTGCATAAATCCTTCTAAGGGCAGGTCCATACTGCCGCAGACGTGCAGGGCACCCATAGACCGCGCAGGCGGCAGCAGGAGGGGGCGAATGCTGCACCAGAAATCATTTGAAACTGATTTCTCGGCGCGACAGCCAGGTTAATAAGGGCGAACCAGCTCCGTGACGCCCCTAGCACGGCGCGTCTACCATGGACAGAAAATGCACCCGCTTCACGTGTGGGACATCACAGCCTTCGCACACCTTTCCCGCAGGTGAAGGTTGTATGGCCTTAGCCTAAGATCTATTTGTTTTGAGTAACATCTATCTTTTAACCCAGGGGGGCGCAAACTTTTTTCCCCGCGCCCCCCTGTCGGCAGTCCCCTCACTCCCGCGGCCCCCCTAACCCCCACTTACCTGTGCTCCGGCATCATGATGTCACGTTGCCATAGCAACGTGACATCACATGACCTCGCGCGTTGCCATGGCGACGCAGGAAGGAAGCCGCCGGAGCCTAGGTAAGTAAGATTTACAGAGGCCCTGCAGCTCCCCCGGCACTTAATTTAAGTGCCTTCGGGAAGCGCGCGGGGCCTCTGTAAACCCCGCGCCCCCCAACCCTCCACCCCCCCCCCCCCCGCCGGCTGTCTCGCGCCCCCCAGTTTGCGCACCACTGTTTTAACCCATTTATTGTCCGTACTACTCGAACAGTGAAGCGGTTATGTATAAAGCCACATACGGTACTTACTAATTAAGGCACTTTCATGGTAAACATATGTCTAATTAAGTTTTGGCAACTTGGCTATATTTGCTGTCTGTCTCTACTTTTCTTTGGCAGAAAGTCTAGTAAATTGCATGCGTTAATAATTAGCTAATTGAATCTTGCACACTGATATTTTTCTTTTTAAGTGTGCAGAGCTTTAGTGTATTACTATGTTTCACCAAGATCCTTTCCCTTTCAAGAACTAAAGGCTTACAACAAGTCACCTCCCTATAATAACTTTGCCCTACATTTATGTTGCTTTGTTTTCCCAGGAGGAAGACTAACTTTGCTTTTAGGTCCAGGAAGGGCAAGATCCTTCAAAGAGCAAAAGTCTTGAAGACAGAAATAAATAAAATGCCCTTTGGCACTGCTAATGGATTTTGAAGTCTGAGTTCCCTTGACATTAATCCTCCACAAATAACTAGAACTTTATTTTATCTGTACATTTTTGGTTTTGAAAGTTTCTCTAATGTTGGAATAGAATAGGATTTTGGGAGAGGTTGACGCTACCAAGAATGAAACAAGGGTTATACATTATAGAAAACAACATTTAGCATTTTAGAAGGCGCCTTTCAGGCATTTGATCTTTTATAGATATATATTGTTCCAGAGAGAAAAAATGAGGGAACGAAAAGATCATGTTATACGTAAATTGTGGGCAACAGCAATGTGTGAAGGGAAGAGGCAGACAGTCTTTTGCTTCAATGTTGGATGATTTTGGTTGTAAATCAGAAAACTTTAAGATAATCTGGGAATTGACTTCATCCCTTATATGCCTTAAATGACTTTGTGCCAATTTTTTTAATAAATCAGGTGTGTAATATTAGATAATACTGCAGTTTTTTTCTTTGTTTCACTCTCTATGCCCTTTTGATGATATTTATTGTATTAAGCATCCTTGGGTTGCTATAGCTATTTAGGAAGCCTCAGCCCTTTCTCTTTTAGAGTAGGCAACCATATTGGGTGCCCATGGAAACAGGATTTTCGCTGACTGATAACGGGAGAACAGATCGATCGGCAGCTTAGATAATTGCTTTGCTGTATATGTAAGGAACTGCTGCATTTATTAAAACAAAAACAAACGGGCAAGCGGCAATACCCCTGAAAAAGAGCTAAAAAATTTACATTTTAATTAGCAAAGTACTGTACAGAAGCTGTAAAATAATAAAGAAATAATGTCTTGTTGAGAAACTACATTTAAACATGCAACATTAAAGATTCACAGGCTGACAGAACTAGAGCTTGATCCTCCTAGGGCTGCATATTTTTGGGGTAATTTAATTTACTAAATCTTAAAAAATAATTGATTGTATTCATATATTTTCTGTCCCTATTGTTTTGATTTTATGGTAGAACTAGCAATGAGGGGAGGGAGGGGGATAGGCTTTAACAATGATTTGAGAAAAGCAACTAAACTCAGAGCCCCAAATAAAATTTGCTTTTGCCTTGATGCCAAATGTAAGAATCTAGTTGACAATAGCTTGTTTTTTTACACATCTGTATATTTAGTTGAAGGAGTTTACTCCAAGTCAAATTTGGATAAGAATGTTGCCGCCTGCTGTACAAAATGGAACATAATGAGTCACCTATTTCATTACATTTGTTTGTTGGGTAATTCCTGTTACATCCATTTTTCCAAAAGTCAAGTCGATTTTGCCTATGCAAAAGAGAGGGGAAATTACTTTGAAACATTTACACTTAGAAGAGCATGTTTGAAATGTCTCTCTTCGTAAAAAGTCTATTGTGTCCATTTAATCACAGCACTATAATGAGGATTGTGCTAGTTTCTGCAAAGTTTTTTTTTTTGGCACCATTTTCTGGACAACAAGCTTTGTAGCCCTGTGTACTTAGCCAACATGCTGTCTGAGACAACCGTATACCATATTGTTCTTATATATTTTTTAATATTATATTTTGTTTATAGTTTAATGTATATGTTCGGAATTACAGAGTTAAATCAACATTGAGTTATTGTATGCATCAATATGGCGCAGCATACACTCCAAGCGCAAATCATTGCGTGTTAAAATCAATCTGGTTTAAGCGTTCTCTCGGCATCAGGTAGCTATAGGCCGCTGATTAATTTTCTGTCTCCTCCACTAATATGTTTCAACCAATGTTTTGAGCCATACACTATGACACTATAATGTATGGGCTACCATGCATAATGGACAAAGATAAGATGACACTGCAGATGTAGGAAAATACACTTGCATTAGGGCAATATCTCTTAAAGCAGCAGTCCAAGCTGTCGGTTAAAAGAAAAAAAATCCCTTTAATATGTGCATCAATACAATCCACACATTGATACGTAATTAGCTAAGTTGCAGATCAATCCTTTCACCTGTGATCGATCTGCAAAGATTCGGCTTGGCGGATCACTAAATGGCTGTCAGTGTAGCAGAAGAGGACCAAAGATGCAAAGTTCTGGGGAAGATCATGTGACCTGGCAGTCGCTAGATACAATTGATGCACTGCTAGAGAGGGCAGGGCTCAAAAAGGGGTGTGCCAGGGCCTGTTTCAGAAGAGGAAGGGGATGTGACTTTGTAAATGTTGCGATAGAAACAGAAAATGTTTGTTACATTAGAATACATTAAAAATGTCATTCAGAATTGTATTTTTTTTTATTTTAATTTTTTAGTTTTTTGTCATATTACAGAACTGATTTATTGGGGATGGGGGGGAAACACACATGTAGGATATTGCTTGGTCCTAGATATGTGAGTAATTTCTAATTGTTGAGAAAGTTTCTTAGCAGGTCAAGCACAGCAAAACAGGAACATTTTCTTTGCAAAAGACGTACCATACGGATATTTTTAATTAATTCTTGTTTACTACTACTCCTGGTTTCCGTACAGTCTGCAACTTTAAATTTGAAGTCTGTGTTGGGTTCTCTGACCGTAGCAGGAAACACAAGCTTGTTGTTTATTTTATTACTTATAAATTAATCCTTATGTTATTAACAGCTCTTTTTAAATTCTTTTTAAAAAGAAAACAACAAATGTTTAATTTTTTTTGATGGAAACGAAACTTGCATTTACCAAATTTAATATGACACTTCAGATATAGGATCCATAAATATCTGCATTTCCACATGTTTTTTTTTTCTTGACGTATTTCAGAGCATATATAAAGTCCTGTATTTTTTTAAATAAATTTGAAGTATTCTTAAACAGATTAATGAAAATCATAGAATATACTGATATTAAAGTACTGGTCCATGCTTCTCGCCATTTGGTTTTGCATTTTATCTTTTTATGTACTTCATGAGATCTCCTTTTGCCCTTTCCAACCCTGTTTTGTATGGTGTTTTAGGCAAAGTAGCTTTGATACTTCTTTTAGAAGGTTCTTTTGGTATACTGTAAAAGAGTTGTATTTCCACAAACGTATATCAAAATCCTTTTTTTTTTTTTTTTTATCCATATAACATATCTTTCTCTGGATGTGTTTCTGCTTCTTCTTTGAGCAAAGATACCCTTTTTTTTTATTGTTTTCAAACTTCAGGCACCAAAAACATAGATTGTAAGCTCCACGAGGCAGGGACCTGTGCTTGCAAAATGTCTCTGTAAAGCGCTACGTAAAACTAGCAGCGCCATACAAGAACATGCTATTATTATTATTATTATTATTATTAATAAACATAAGGAACCATAATGAACAAATCTTGGGCAAGTGAAACCGGAATGAGATTTGTTTTTTAAGCAGCAGTATTCCTGTCAAACAATGTGGCCTTATCTAAAAGGCATTGTTCCCTGAGGTGCAGCAAAACAACCTAACTATTCATTCTGCCTACTCATTAAACGTTTTCTTGTTTATAACATGCCATGATGGAAAGGTGGGGCTTCTCTGCTCGGTTTCCTTCTAGAGCTCCCCATGTAGAGTATAATAGATAGTACAGTTGTCTCTGTTGAGACAAGCTAGTGTAACATCTACTGGTATACATATCTGTGTTTCAGCTTCATTTAGGGAAATCAAAATGGCCACCAAATGGCACAGGTCTGTGGGCCAGTAGGAAGCATCATCGTGGGGAAGACATTGTCAGCTTCTGATTGGATGACCACAGTGCCCATCTTGAAATGTCTAAAGGAACACTGGAAATTAAACCAGCAAATATCTCGGAAACCAACGGTCCCCAGAGCTTATATATATATATATATATATATATAAATATATATATATAGTCGTGCAGCTCCATAGGACTCCCTGGTTCGGTAGCTGTAAAATGATCAGTTTAGAAAATAGGCTGGCTTGGGGCTTTTAATGCGTTTGTTACCCAATTAGAAGATGTTGCCTGAAGCTGATCACCTTCAGTCACACGCTATATTCATTGTCCATCGTGCTTCTACATTTTTAGGACTGAGAATGGAATTTTCCTTTAAAAAAAGGAATAACAGTTTAAATGTCATATGAATCAGAACTAACTGAGAAGACAGCAGGATCATTCTGCATTTCCTAGCATTCCTTTTGTTTTATGCTCTATTTAATAGCTTCAAGCTAGAAAACACGATAATGTCTTCCAACTGTTTGTATTGTTTGATTACGCTTTTTGTAAAAGGGGAGAATAAAACCAGCTGCTCGGTGCAAGCCGTCTTAATAAATCTTTAGGGAAAAATGTCACTGTAGCAATTACTTAAATGTCCGGGGCTCATTTAGCATCTTAGATCTGTAATAAGGTTCAAGCATTAACCTACTGTATGTAACACCTTCTAGACCTTCTTTTTAACATTTGTTTAATAAATCTTTTATTTATTTTTTTCATAGCTGTACAAAATTTGCCTCAGATGTTTTCAAAAAGCACCGCAACATACTGTATACAATACATGCTGTTTTTGTTGGAGGGGGAGAAAAGATTGTTGAGTCGAGTATGCATGTTTGTAGGAAATTTCATTTGTAGTAGCCATTTTGGCCACCATAATATTTTTTTTACCCCAGTATTTCTCTAAAAATGGGAAAACACTAGAGGCTTTTACATTGCAAGATCCATGCAGCATGCACATGGAAAACTGAAGGCCTTTGTGCAAAATTCACTTTCATTCATCAAGTGCCATTCCGGCATTAACTCCCATTCAAGTTGCTTGATGCATGTGCCCCGAAGTGTATTATTACTGCACCTATCATACGTTTTAACACCTGCAGTACTGTCAATGTAGCAATTTCCTTTTTATTATTGTTTAACTTTCTTTCGGAACCTAGTGTCTATTATTGTTCCAGAGTGTTATCTTGTCAATTTGACACGTAATTCTCACCACATAAAAAAGGAACTTTCTATTGGCCTTTCTAACCTCTCTGCTTTTTTAGGCTGGGGCAATGGTGCCTCCGCCCGTGCGGAGACGTGCGTCACCTGCTTGAAGCGGGTGCGTTTTTCCGGCCATGGTACGCGCGCCGTCCGTGGGCGTGTCTAGGGGCGTGCCAGTGACATCACTGAACTGGTTCGCCCTCATTGTGCGAACCGCTCGCTGGACCGGCCTGTCGCGCCAAGAAATCAGTTTGAACTGATTTCTTGCGCAACGCGCTTCCGCACGCCACATTGACGCGATCACTGTGGTACCATGGCCCCAGCCTTAGAGTCTGGGTGCAAGATGAGAATATTATGCAAACCTTCTACTGGCAACAACATATTGGAAGTTTATTTGATTGAATTATTTGTACATTTAAGGCGCCTTTCCTCCTAAGGGCATTTAACAACCAGGAAGTAACCAGTTTTTCTGGTATGTATCTCAGGAAGCAGGGGGTCCCTGGAGCTGAAATTAGCAGTGTTCTGCTCTGGAGACCCCCTGCTTCATACTGTACTACTGTACAGTAAAAATAAATAATCTTTTAAGCATTGTAAATGGAAAAAAACTTGCTATTGATGTTGCAGGCATTTTGTAGGAAAGAGTCTTTGTATATGGTCCTTTGTTTTCTCATGAAAATAATGTTTTGACGCCTAATTGTGCTCAATGAAACACTCACATTTGTTTAATATGGTAGCACCTATTTATTTTTAACAAAAATGTTCTAAAAAGATGAACTTATGTCCTATTTCTGCTTTTAGCACCATAGTGCAGAGTACTACAGTAATTGACATTATGTAAAACATCAAAATAAGATTGTTTTTTTCCCCCCTTTTAGGCAAACGCTTACTTTGCGAAATGAAAACTTATCTGTCATCTTGAACACACATTTTAGCCAAAAAGTTATTTTAAGCCAGAACGAGGAAGCAACTAAGAGAACATACTGTCCTGAGATAGCAACTGCAAGAAGAAAACCAGTGTCATTGGCTTGGATATTTAAGATTAGTGACGCAGGGTTAAAATGTCAGCCTGAATGTGTAGTGAAGCAGCAGGTGAGTTTTTCTGAGCTTGCACATGCAGTAATTGCAAAAGAATCACTTGTTGGGGAACACAGTTGTAATTAACCCCATGGTTCTCTAATCACTTAAATGGCAGGCTCCCAGCTTGTGGAATAAAGACACCGCTGGTCTACTGTTTCCTACAAAGTGGTGCACTGCATTCCAGCGGGTTCTCCATGTATTTTAAATTGCAGTTATTAACTAAAACAAAGGAAAACATTGTGTGTGTGTGTGTGTGTGTGTGTGTGTGTGTGTGTGTTTGTATAAAAAGAGTGAAAGAGGGATATATGATCATATGTGATAGATTCTTTGACACGAGCATAAGATAACCATTTACGTACATTGATATTGTACTTTAATATGGCTGCATAGCCCATTGTAATTATACCTCAGCAGCGTAGGCGAACTTAGTAATGAATGTGCAAGAGTTGTTGGGGGGGGAGAGGGGGGAATGGGCTATTCACACATCACAAGGATAAAAAAGGAATGCGACACAATAAAAGTTGTTAATACAAACGTTAATCCATCAATAAATTACAAGAGTAGCCTGCTGCTTACTTGCTTTTTGTGATATTGATTATGAGGACATTGTGGAACGACTCAATGCTTCGGGTTGTACTTGGTCCTTCCTGAAACTATTCATACAATCTTGTGGAACAAATAAATATAAGAAAAGCCTGCACGTCGCCCGGGAGCCAGAGGATTATCACTGTGGGGTGTCTGATCCGGAAGCATGGTCTCTGCCCCCCCCTCACACCCCCCCCCCCCCCCCCACGCAGTGATTTTCCTATGCAGTCATTATCAGGGGTGAGCAAACTTTTTACACCGAGCCCCCCTTTTCATCCGTGATATTAGTCGGGCCTCCCTGCCTGATATACTGTGATCCAAATCAAATTACTTTTTTTTTTTAATTAATCGGTATAACATTTTTAAAACCGTAAAACATGAGAGAGATTATAGGTTTGTTTTGAAATAAATCAGCATAGTAGTATAAGCTAATACTGACAGCAATTTTTTTTCTCCCTCCCTCATCCTTTCCCTTATCCTCTCTCTACCCCTCATCTCTCCCCCTCCTCATTTCTCCCCCTCCTCATCTCATCTCTCCCCCTCATCTCATCCTATTTCAACCCCTCCTCATCTCATCCCATGTCTTCCCCTCCTCATCTCTCCCACTCCTCATCTTTCATCCCCTTCTCATCTCTCATCCCATCATCCCCTCATCTCTCACCCCTTCTCCCCTCCTCATTTCTCATCCCCTCCTCATCTCTCATCCCCCCTCCCCTCCTCATCTCTGACCCCCCTCCTCATCTCTCACCCCTTCTCCCCTCCTTATCTCTCACCCCTTCTCCCCTCCTCATCTCTCACCCGCCTCCTCATCTCTCACCCCTTCTCCCCTCCTTATCTCTCACCCCTTCTCCCCTCTCATCTCTCATCCCCTCCTCATCTCTCACCCCTCCTCATCTCTCATCCAATCCTCCACTCCTCATCCCATCCTCCCCTCCTCATCTCTCATCCCTCATCCCATCCTCCTCTCCTCATCTATCATCCCCTCCTCATCTCTCCTCTCCTCTTCATCTCTCAACCCCTCCTCATCTCATCCCATCTCTCCTCCTCATCTCTCATCCCATTTCTCCCCTCCTCATCTCTCATCCCCCTCCTTGGCTTTCATCCCTCCTCGACTCTCTCCTCAGCTCTCACCCCCTCTTCCAGCTCTCCCTCTCCTCCTCCAGCTATCCCTCCTCTTTCAGCTCTCTCTCCCTCTCCTCACCCAACTCTCTCCTCCTCCAGCTCTCTCCCCTTCCTCCATGCCTACCTGTGGAATAGGGTGGTGACAGAGGCGGGTGGTGGGAGATGATGGCAGCGGAGAGTTAAGCAGAGGAGCAGTCGTCAGAGGAGTTGCACGGAGGCAGAGCAGGATGGCGGGGAAGGAGCGCGCTGTAGCAGCATAGACACCGGAAGTAAGAAAGACTTTTGGGTCGGACCGCTGGAGTGTGCTCCTACCCGGCCATCCTGCTCTGCCTCCTTGCAACTCCTAACTCCTCTGCCGGCTGCTTCACTCTGGCGGCCTGCTGCCATCATCTCTACCCCCCCCCCCCTCTCCCCGCCAACCCCCCCACCGGCCTCTATCACCACCCTACTTCACTGTGCGCCCAACCCCCCTTCAAAATCTTGCGCACCACTGTATTAAGTCCTGCTACATCTGTAAGTGCCGCTTCACTTTTAAAGTAAAAAAGTGGCCTAGTGTTTTGTACATTCGCACCACTATTAATCCATCCAACACATAATGCTGTGGAGACTGAGGGGAAGTCCCCACTCCTTTCCTCCACAGCAACTAGGAGACACTCAGAAAAACTCTTAAAAGGACCAGGCTTGGGACCAACTAAGAACCAAACTTCCTAGTGGTATTTAGTAGGTATATACACTTAACGGTGTTACTATATTGTCTGTAAAAATTATATACATCATTCGTTTATCCATTTTATTGTACATGCATGCTACATGCCACTGTTGTGTAGTCAATACTTTTTCAAAGTAGTAATGCCCTGACTATGACTGCAAAGACGGAAAAGCCTGCAAGTTGAACAGTTTTGCATTAAATTGTCTTATCAGGTTTCAAGCACCAATACTGCTATTCGAACGACATTGCTGGCTTGCAACAGCCAAGGAAAGCAATGTGCATCATGCTTCACAATGGACGACTCTCTGCTGGATGTGGTCGAAACACAAGGTGCTGCTGGGTGGAAAGGCGCATGCATAAGAGTGGTCATCCAACGTGTATACTGCCTTCCGTCCAGGGATAGCAGTGGAAGCCTTCTTCAAGGAAGCAGTAAAACCGTTCATACTCCTGTTATAAATTCAGAAAGATCGGACGTGAGGTGAGTTCTGAAATACAGTGGAAAAGGAACAAAATGTTTTTCTTTATTTTCTTTTTTTCCTCCTTTTTTTTTTTTTTTCGAAACCTTTTTTAAATGATTTGCAAGTGTTTTACAAATTGTTTACATGAGTTTTATGGTTTGACTTCTAAAAACAGACATAAGACAACATGGTGAAAACAAAAGGAACCCAAGTTTACGCTGACGTTTATATATTTGCTTGAAAGCCTACATATTACAAGAATGCCTCATGTAGTGAGTTAAAAACAACTTAACAAATGTAGAACAACTTTCTCTGGATCAGTGAGGAATGATTCATATTAATAACTGATATTATCGCCGTTCCCCTTTCAACCTTTACGATGCTGGAATAATGACAACACCGAGTGCCAGACTTCCTGGATCATGATAAAGTGATCGCTTCTGTAGCGATCACATGGTCAGGACCAGCCCCCTGATGACAGAAAGGGAAGTCAATCCCCCCCTTCCCCCACTTTCGTTTTGATTGTGTTACCCACTGCAATGGAGTGGTAAAGACCCCCTCCCCTAAAAAAGGACATTCCCTGAACATCATAATGGCGCTGTAACAGTTAAAGAAGCCTTAAGTTTAGACACCTGAAGGTGAGTTTAAATTGATCAAGAGTCATCTCTTGGACATTTGGAGGTAGTCTTCTAACATACAAGCCCCATTGTAAAGACAAGCTTAGTGAACTATCGACTGGTATGTGCTCCTCTATTAAGGGAAGTTATAGGCCTTCTGCTCATTAGTATATCGTATAGCTTTTATTCCAAAATCATGCTATGTGAAGTCTGTCTTCTGCAAGAAATGATTTATACTTATCAGCGTTAACCGAAACATCTTGCGCCTCTGGACACAATCGTTACTTAAAAGTAGCACCATCCCGTTCCTATTGCATCACTGAGGAGTAGATGTTTAGCATCTGCTCTAGAGTAATGTAAGTTGATTTCGGAATAGACTTTGGAAGCCATTGATTATTTGATGGTTGGAAAAAAACATTGAGGCTTTGAAGAGTTCTCTGGGTCCGTTCCATTGGAGTTGTTCCTTCCTTGCTTAGGGGCTCAAGATCTTACGTTTGTTTTTGTTTTTGCTGTGAATAGGCAAGTTCCTAATGTAAATTTATACTAAACAGAACTCCTATATTTTATAGTATGATAGTTGTGTCTTCCTGCTCATTTGGTTCTGATGCCAAGGCTTCCATCAGAATAAAGTGAACAATGCTGCTATGCACTGAAGATGAATTTGAGCCTTGCAGACAGTAGTAAGTTTTTCATTTAAAGGTAATAAGAAAAGAGGATGCAATTCATAGGATGCAAGATATTTGCATGTTGGATTTAATTGCATTAAAGTACATTTAAAGCCGCAACCCCACCAACTACTGGTATATTTTACCTCCCCATTTACTGGATGGAAACAGGAAGGGTCCCCCAGATTTGATCCTCGCTATCTTCGGCTTCTGGGGATTCCCTGGTTGCTGAGATAACAGGTACATTTACTGGACTTAAATCTTTTTCGGGGGGAACAAAATGGTTGTCAAATCTCGGGCCAATGGGAAGCCGCAGTCATCGGCGGTCGCTTAATAGTGGAGGGCCATATAAATCTCCCGTACAAACCCGGAAGTGATACCGGTAACTTCACCGGTTAGTATCTCAGGAACTGGGGGTCCCCGGGGCTGAAGATCGCACCGCTAAGCTCTAGAGGCCTCCCCCCCTGTTTCTATCTTGTAAATAAAAAATGAAAGGTTAGTTAGGTGGGGGGGATTTCTGCTTTAATTTGGTTGTTTAGCAATTACATTACAAAGCTGAATTCTTAACAGAAAATTATATTTCCATGAAACTTTTGTTAATATTTGAGATGGTGATTTTTAATATACAGTATTTAGCAACTGCAAATGTGTGGATTTGTTTTACATGTCGTTGCTGTGCAGCAAAGTGTGATCAGAGGTTCACGCTGAAAATTATCACTTGCGCACATTCAACCTTCACATTTATCCTTCATAGAGGGAGCAGTAGAGCAGAATTCCCAATTGATAACTTTCCCAGATCACAGACAAACACTGAAAGGCAATTGCACCCTGTTTGTTTTTCTTGTCTCGGTTCTACTGGCTTGCTCTCCATTAACAAGAAAAGCTTGAAAGAGTCAGTAGACACATGTCATCCGAGCCTGATTTCAAATAATTCCTTTATTTATTTATAAAATGTTTTACCAGGATGTAGTAAGTTGAGAGTTACCTCTCGTTTTCAAGTATGTCCTGGGCATACTTATGATGACAGATACATGGTTACATAGGAGAACAGGGTTATACATTATATACATTTATAGCTGATGTTTCAACAAACACGCATGCCGTGTGGGGAATTTTCTTTGTATAGATCTCCGTGCTGCCTCTAATGTCTGCCTCGAGGTCTTTGGTAAAAATGCAAACTAAAATTAAAGCGTGCAACATCAGAAGAAATAGAAGTGTAACGGTGTTTCCCCCACCCTCTGGGAGATCTGCCTGTTACAGGGTGAGTAGTACTGTTCACCTGCTGGATCACAGGATGCTGAGCTTTGCGCCGGTGGTATGGGGAAGACAGGACAGCCTTTGGGGGTGATGTTTAGTTCTTCTCTCGGTGGTTCAGCGCCTCCATCTCTTGCAGGCTCCAGGGATGCTGGGGACAATCCCCGCAGGAGAACTCTCTGATACTCCCACTGAATGTACTCAGAGGCAGGAGTATATTTTATAAACTGGAACAACTTTATTCTTCAACTCGTAGCATAGTCAGCATACACTGCATACACGTGGCCTTCAGATGGTCCCTGGACTCAAACCCCCAGGCATGGGCCCCAAGGGTCAGTCCTAACTCTTCCCCTACTCCCTGATAGAGTAGGAGGTATAGTCCTCACTCCCAGCCTTGCACACACTCTTCCGTGGGACAGTCTCTCTCAGGGGAGAGACAATGAACTAAATTTACATGTGCAGCCCCTTAAGTACCCTGGGGAGGGTCCAAGTTCTGAGCCCAGGATTGGGCAGAACACAGACCTTGTCCCGCCCCCCCTGTCACTCAAGGGAGCTGCTCACTGCATGGGGAATACCCGGATTGGGCCTAACACTGCCTGCACTGATACCAGGACTTACTGCTAGGCAGGGCAGATTAGTAGCCAAAACCAGACATGGCTACAGAACTATATGACATAATTTGTAATAAAAAATATGTACACTCAAATTAAAGTTTCACCCGCGTATGACATCACAGCAAGTTTCTCAACCCTGCCTGCTATGCCCTCTCGGCCTCCAAGGCACGCCTGGAATGCAGGCATCCCTCCTTTTAAACAATGCTAGCCAACTAGGCCTTAGAACAGACCCCTCTCGGTCTGCTGGCTGCGTAAGGGTATGGTCGTCTTAATCATAGGAAAGTCATATTTTAGAGTTCGTATTATATTAAAAAAACATCTATGGATCCCTAGACTTTCATGAATTTGGAAACGGTTGGGAAATTTCAGACCTTCAAAAGTCTTGTTTACATAAAGCAACTATTTGGCTGCTATAGATTCATAATTGCCAGGGTAGCTTCAAATCATTTTACTGCGCAGTAAGTTAGTAATGATTGTTGGTTTGGCCTTGCATGCATTTATAAGTCCCAAATTTGACAAATGCAGTCGTGATAGTGGTTAGAGGGAGGAAGGTTTGAACGTTAGTGAAGTTAAGGCTGTTTGCTAAGCCTTTTTTAATCAACCAGCAGAACTGTAGGTTCTCCTGAATATTGTTTGTCTGTTTGAAATATATATATATATATATATATATATATATATATATATACAGTATTAGGCTGTTTTGGATGAGACTTGTGTTTGACGTAAAAGTATCAGTCCACATTACAGTAAACAATCCATGTAATGTTAAATAAGTGTGTTTGTGTATATGTGTATGTACTGTATGTGTGTTATTTAAGTGTAGCCCCATTCCCTATGCCTACGGGAACTACACGGGTGACTACGCATGCTGCTGTACCTGTTGCTCACAGGCGGCCTAAGCCTCCGCCACTGGGAGCCTGGGGTGAGCTCTTTCTCCTTGTAGTGCAGCGCCTCCACCCATGAGGGATCCCAGCGTTGGCGGGATAACCCCTCACAGGAACCAATCACAGTAAGGAATAATACACACCCCAGGTATATAACTACTGTTTACTGAACACACATAACAATAATAACAGTACCCACAATGTGCCATCAAGATCCCAACCACTTGCTGATTTCCCCACAAAGTACTGAGGATGTGGTGGTACCAATATCCCTGGTGTCCTTCCCAGTCAGTCCCACGCAAGTGTGATGTAGCCCTACCCCTGTGAACTGTTGGTGCACTTATAACTTCCTGGGCACTCCTGTACCACGGTGCAGCATGCGGATTAAGATCAGTCAGGTCCCACGTCGCGGGCCTCCGACAACAATCCCTTCACTCCTTAGGGGTCCTGAGCCTCCTAGCTGGGCAAGCTCCAGCTGGATTGTCTCACCGGAATGTCTATGTGGCCTGCGGCCTGGTCCCAGACAACAGAGCACGTGTGGCTGTCTGGTTACCAGTGCAATAACTAGCAGTAAGGTGAAGAGTCCCCTAGCTGGGAACTTCCCTATAACGCCAATCTGTAATGGCTCAGGGCCTAAGGGGTAGTCTCTGGCCTTGCCCAGGAGCCACTTGCTCCCTGGGCACTACCTGCTCCCACGCGACGCCACAGCACAGATCAGTGAGAATAAAATTGTTTATATGAAAAGAATAAAAATGCGCTTACAAAAATGCAATAATAAAAGGGCACATAACACTAACAAGTGTAGTGGAAAGACAATGCATCATAAGCGCTCACTCCCCCAACCCCCGCCTCTGGCGGATGTCCGTTCCTTCACAGGTAGACACTCTGGGGTCAGTCCTCAGCCAGCTGCTGATCTTTGCCGACCTCACGGCCCCAGGAGGATGACGTCACCCTTCCGGCTTCTGTGGTATGTTTGCAGAGGGCAACGCGGACGTCCGACGGAGGCGAGGGGAGGTGAGCGGTTGTGATGCATTGTCTCTCCACCACACTCGTTAGTGTTACAGTATGTGCCCTTTAGTATTGCATTTTTGTAAGTGCATTTTTATACTTTTTCATATAAACAATTTTATACTCACTGATCTGTGCTGTGGAGCTATTTGTCTCTTACTGTTGAGGTACATCTCTCCTGACCTTGCTGGGAGATCACACAGCCTTTCCAGTTTTTCCTGCTACACAGACCACAGATCATCACAGTCCATTGCTATATGCCTGAAACCCACTTGGGTCTTGTGAGTATACAGTTAGGTCCGGAAACAATTGGACACTGACACAATTTTCATAATTTTGGCTCTGTACACCACCACAATGGATTTGAAATGAAACAACCGAGATGCAACAGAAGTGCAGACTTTCAGCTTTAATTCAAGGGGTTGAACAAAAATATTGTATGAAACGTTAGGAATTGCAACCATTTTTATACACAGTCCCCTTATTTCAGGGGCTCAAATGTAATTGGCCAAATTAACACAATCATAAATAAAATGTTTATTTTTAATACTTTGTCGAGAATCCTTTGCAGGCAATGACTGCTTGAAGTCTGGAATGCATGGACATAACCAAACGCTGGGTTTCCTCCTTTGTGATGCTTTGCCAGGCCTTTACTGCAGCTGTCTTCAGTTGTTGTTGTTCGTGGGTCTTTCTGCCTTAAGTTTTGTCTTCAGCAAGTGAAATGAATGCTGGACCGGGTGGTGATCAGGTGATTGACTCGGCCATTGCAGAATATTCCACTTCTTTGCCTTAAACGCATGGGTTGCTTTCGCAGTATGTTTTGGGTCATTGTCCATTTGTAAAGTGAAGCGCCGTTCAATCAACTTCGCTGAATTTGGCTGAATCTGAGCAGACAATATATCCCTATACACTTCAGAATTCATCCGGCTACTTCTGTCTTCTGTCACATCACCAATAAACACTAGTGACTCAGTGCCATTGTAAGCCATGCTTGCCCATGCCATCACACTGCCTCCACTGTGTTTTACAGATGATGTGGTATGCTTCGGATCATGAGCCGTTCCAAGACTTCTCCATACTTTTTTCTTCCCATCATTCTGGTATAGGTTGATCTTAGTTTAATCTGTCCAAAGAATGCTGTTCCAGAACCGGGCTGGCTTTTTTAGATATTGTTTGGCAAAGTCTAATCTGGCCTTTCTATTCTTGAGGCTTATGAATGGTTTGCACCTTGTGGTGAACCCTCTGTATTTGCTCTCATGAAGTCTTCTCTTTATGGTAGACTTGGATAATGATATGCCTACCTCCTGGAGAGTGTTCTTCACTTGGCTGGATGTTGTGAAGGGGTTTTTCATTACATGGAAAGGATCCTACGATCATCCACCACTGTTGTCTTCCGTGGACGTCCAAGCTTTTTGTGTTGCAGAGCTCACCAGTGCGTTCTTTTTTTCTCAGAATGTACCAAACTGTTGATTTGGCAACTCCTAATGTTCCTGCTATCTCTATCTATCTGATGGGGTTTTTTTTTTTTTTTTGCAGTCTAAGGGTGCCCTGTTTCACTTGCATTGAGAGCTCCTTTGACCGCATTTTGTGGGTTCACAGCAACAGCTTCCAAATGCGAATGCCACACCTGGAATCAACCCAGACCTTTTACCTGCTTAATTGATGATGAAATAACGAAGGAATAGCCCACACCTGTCCATGAAACAGCTTTTGAGTCAATTGTCCAATTACTTTTGGTCCCTTAAAAAAGAGGGGTCTCATATTAAAGAGATGTAATTCCTAAACCCTTTCTCCAATTTGGATGTGAATACCCTCAAATTAAAGCTGATAGGCTGCACTTTAAGCCCATATTCATTATTTAACTGTAACTTGAATTTATTATGGTACACAGCCGAAATAACAAAACTTGTATCAGTGTCCAATTATTTCCTGACCTAACTGTATGTATCTTCTTCTGGAGATATATCACAAGTGAACCTTAAGAGCAGATTCCTTCTTCGTTGTAGGAAATGCATTGCATGACTGTCCAGTCATGAAAGAGTAAAGGTGCTTATCTCTTACAAATTTACCTTGAAAATTATCCTGATGATCTCCGTTTTTGTGTACTTTGGCTTTCCTGATCCTCCTCCTCCTCCTCCTCTTTACTGTTTGACTATGTGTGGGTGATGGAGAGCGGATGTGCAATGATAATCATTACTTTAATTAGAAAGCACTTTTCAAAATGGAAATGTTTTTAAGACAAATGTGTTGCATTTAAAATTGCCCCACTTCGTTGCTTGTCTGTAAAGCTTCAGAAATAATATTTTGGTTAAATTTTTTTTTTTTTTAATGACCGTGAATCCTAGCAAAATATCCAGACAATATTAAATCTCATTTATCTAACATTTCGATCAGTAACCTTTTGATGTACAAGGCATTTTTTTTTCCAGGAAATGCTAAGTAAACTGAACATTTGTCAATATTTACTTCCTGTTTGAGATAACACACAAATGAGAACAAATTGAAAATATATATATTTTTTAGAGTGGACATATAAACTTGTTAAATTCTTCCCTGCAAATCTGAATATTTTCAACAAAGTCACATACAGGCATACCCCGGTTTAATGACACTCAATTTAAGTACACTCGCGAGTAAGTACATATCGCCCAATAGGCAAACGGCAGCTCACGCATGCGCCTGTCAGCACGTCCTGAACAGCAATACTGGCTCCCTACCTGTACCGAAGCTGTGCGCAAGCGGGGAGACTATAGAGCCTGTTACACATGCGTTATTTACATCAGTTATGCACGTATATGACGATTGCAGCACAGAACATGCATCGTAAAGTGGGAAAAAGGTAGTGCTTCACTTTAAGTACATTTTCGCTTTACATACATGCTCCGGTCCCATTGCGTACGCTAATGCGGGGTATGCCTGTATATGTGTATTTAAGGATATACTTACCTTCTAGCAACACTGCAAAAATCCTATCCCTGGACGAAACACATCAGATTTTTTTCTGAGATGTGTGTAACCCTTTGTGCACAGTAAATTTCTTATTTTTCTAGCATTGCGCTTAGTGATTTTTATACCCCACCGGACGGCAGTGAACCGCCAACACAGCAATATTTGCAGCCACACTGCAAAAGAAAATGATACATCTACAGATGCAGCCACCAGTATTAGAACTCTTGCCTGGGAAATTCTGGGGCAGTCTCACAGTAAATGCCTCAACATTTCTGTGAGATTCTTAATGGCCCATCGGATTAACACACCGGGGGTTCCTGCAGTCCCATTCAGTTTGAATAGGACTGCAGGGACCCCCGGTGTGTTAATCCGATGGGCTATTAAAAATCCCACAGAAATTTTGAGGCATTTACTGTGAGACTGCCCCAGAATCTCCCAGGTAAGTGTTCTAATATTGGTGGCTGCATCTGTATGCATAACATAAGTGGATTTCTATCCGTGGAATTTTTCATGGGTTGCACAAAAAAAGTCCTTATTTTTTTTCCTTTTAAAGTTTTATATATCTTTTAAAGATTGGAAATGTAATTCAATATTGCAATGTTATAAATTCTATATACTGGGGATCCAGTAAAGTCACAATATATTGTAATAGTGTTCCACAATACTTAAATAGTTGAAAACCAATGCGTCAAATAAGACAGTAATAGAGACTGAAGTCAAACAAAATGAAAGACGGGAAGTGATCACATAAAGCCATACATATCTACTGTATCACTCAATGCAAGTTATATGTTGCCAGTTCTCAAATTGCTAATATATGCTTAATTCAGCTACTTTGATGCATTATTTGCATTAAAATGAAATACTCCCATAAGACATTACAATACATACTACATTATGTAATAATACATGAGTTACTAAAACATTGAGTTGTGTAATAAAATTACCTACATAAAGCTGTCATAAAGCAAAATAAAAATCTGTAACAATCTCATAGAGACGTTACAATTGGGGTTTCATAAACAGTGCTGCTCACTGAAAATTTGTATTTGCAAGTGCGAATTAAACAGTTTAATCCTTTTTTTCACTATATTTTTAAATTATAAGAAATAGGAACATTTTGGATTATTCATTAAATCGTAATATTGCAGATCACAGCACTGTCGGTCGGAAACTTGCATTGATTTGAAAGGGAGTCTTCATGCGACACTGCCCATTCGCCAATATCACAGTGTGTTCAATAACCCCCATTGAGTTTAAAAAAAAAAAAGTTTCTACTTTAGTTTGCCCTTAGCCAGCGGCCATAGTAAGCGCGACGGTGCGAGCACCGAACACAAAAGGCAGGCAATGTGCATGGCCACAGAGCGCGCGTGCACGAGAGCCCGGTGCTTGGCGAGACATTTTTATTTTGCTGCGCGACGACCGGGTCACGCGCGCGGTTCAGCCAATGAGGGCGAACGGCTCACGCAACGTCACTGGCACGCCCCCAAACATTGAATTGGAGCTGCTCTTGGTCTCGTCTCCTCCTCCAGACCCCACAAGCCACGGATCGCCTGTGCTGCAGGTGCGCGTGACGTCATTGTTCTCGGTCGCGCGCGCGCGCGCACGCGCCTACTATGTACGGGGTCTTACTGTACTAACTGCGGCCGTCGTATTCTGTATAGTTACGATCCGAGACCTTTTTTACATTTATTTTATTCTCTGACTGGAAATGTATCAAACTGGTAAAGGGGAGTTAGGCTGCGCTTATAGTGCCGGCGTCAGCGACGTGACTTCACATCAAAACGCATTGCTGCCATCGCCTGTGCTTATAGTAAGCGCGGAGCGACGTCGCAATCGCTGGAAGTCATCTCTATTAGATTTTTCCAGTGACCGCAGCCTGATGTAGTTGTCGCCGCCACTATAAGCCTAGCCTTAGACATGAAATAGCTTATAACCCTTGAAAATGTCACATGGATTAGATCCGTGGTTTTCAACCCTTTTTTGTTTAAGGAACCCTAGAATTTGATTGTAAAACTCTCCCAGCCCTCTTCGGGTTTCAGTGTATAAAATTAAAATAATAATGAAAAAATCCTCAATGCAGCAATTTTACTGCTTTAATAGTCCTCTAAATTACTAGGACAGCTAATGTTGTATTTCCTTAAACCCAGTATTCTTGTTACATCTTTAAAATAGGTAACGGTTAGTTTGCAGCTCCACCTCTAATAAGCACTTAGGTTTGGTACTAATACATTTGAAAGACAGCCATCAGAGGAACTCCCCAGGGGAGAGACATGCCAGGACCTTCCCCATGACAGTCATGCAGCTAAAGTGTTAACTGCACTCAGTTGAGATATTTCTGTTTGGTCTGAGGATATGAGATTGTTTGACACGAGGACATCGATGTCGTTCTGGATTCACTAAACTCAGTTAAGCCACTTACCGTGATGTTAATCTATGTTAATGTTACGTTAATAGTCACACTGTACCCACTGAGCACAATAACGAAACGTTACGCCATGTTTTCTCCTGTAAAGGGCATAGCATTGACTAAAATGGAGGTTAGTATTAATACGATGTAAATGTATGTACTGTATATACTCTTTCTTCTTATATGGCAGTAGAAAGAATTAGGTGCACTCACTGAATATATGTAACTGCCTCAGGTGCACAGTGGGGAGACCTGTAACACAGGACACATCCTCCTAAAACAAGAAGGAATCGGCACTCCAGAGGTCTTCATACTGTACAAAAAAAAAAGAGAAATTTTAATCCACACAGATCAACGTTTCGGTCAAACACACACTGACGCAAAAAAGTTACATTTATTGTGTTTACATCCACATTTCGGTCCTCCCTGGGACGTTTCTCAAGATCATCCAGAGCCCATACAGCAGTGCACCTTTTAAACCCTAGTGTCCATAAAGACACAAATCCAACGTTGGGTGGGGGCTAGCCTCATGGTGCTTGCGTCAGGATTATACGCTTTGGCCAAAGGGTTAACTAAATTACCCTTTTTTAAGAGATATATAGGTATTTCACTGTGTATTTTTGTCACATTGGATGTTGCTCTGGACTTCTTTGTTTCTAAGTGTAGATTAAAAACAAGGAGGCATCAGAGCAGCTGTGACAGACTCCCACTATCGGGGAGTAAAAATGACACATTGTAGCTGTATAAATGGTATCAATCTGACAAATGAACACAATTGAAAACTGTAACTCATTACCGATCGGGATATGTAATGGTTACATAAGCACAATATTATCCCGCAGATATAGATAAAGACCTGCTGTGAGGCGCACTGAGCGCTGCTATATGTAAACCAGTGTTACACAGAGATACACCATGAAGGGTAATGTAATCGCATAATGGGCATAATACCAAATATGGGCAGTTACGTCACAGACTCCAGAAATGCTGGTATTCCCCAAGAGTGGCAAGTAAGCGCACTAAGCGTTTAATGTCAGCCAGTACAGATACAGTAATGGTGATATAAGTACAATTCTATCCAGCAGATGTAAATAAAGACCTGCGGGGAAGCACACTGCTCGCTGGCTTATGAGAACCAATTATGTAATAGCGCCATTGGCATAATACTAGATATGGGCCGTTACGTCATAAACTCCACAAATGTGGGTATCCCTCATTTAAATGGGAACCTTGGAAGGTGGTGAGCATGTATATTGAATAACCAAATCACAACGGCTGTCCGTGTCCTATATATACACCAAGCCTTAATATAGTAACCGGGACATACATCAGGGATAATAATAAGGCAAATGGAAAAACACATATAATCCTGCTGTGGCTGACAACATAAAAAAAGTCATTCAGATCCCTGATCACAGTCCATGAAAGAGTATCGGTGTCATCCTCCACCATCAGTTGTAATAGTGTCCTACTTGCAGATGCACAAAACTAGTGCTGGCGGCAATGGTCACTCGGTGGGTGTAAAACGTACATGCTTAGTGCAGTAGTGCGCAAACTGGGGGGCGCGCCCCCAGGGGGGGTGGGAGATTTGTCTGGGGGGGCGCGGGCTGTTGCAGAGGTCCCGCGCTCTTCCCCAAGGCATTTAAATTAAATGCCGGGGGATCGTGTGAGGCCTCTGTAACACTCTACTTACCGTGGTCCAGACGCTCTGTGACGCGTCACCATGGCAACGAGGCGTCAAAGGATGCCGCAGGGTCATGTGATGTGATGTCACCGGCGTCAAATGAAGCCACGGGTCGCGTGACCTGACGTCACGTGACCCCGTAGCGTCATTTGACGCAGCTACCAAGTAGGAGGGAGGGGTGCGAGCTCCGGAGCAGGCAGACAGGGGAGCGCAGCAGGAAAAGTTTGCGCTCTCCTGGCTTAGTGGATCCAAACCGTTCAATTAAAAAGGTTCCCATCCATTGTTAATTGCCGGCCTAGGTAGACATAGTCTTTGACTTCTAGTTCTATTCGATTTATTTAGATCGTTGCAGACTTGACACATTAGTTGAACATAATTTTGGTCTTGCTAAGATTCATTGGAGGCCCACATTCATACTTGCCTCAGCGAGTTCTTGAATTTGTTGCTGGAAGTCTTCTGGACTTGTGACAAAAATAACAATGTCATCTGTAAATCGACATACTGTATAAACTTCCATAGCCCCCATATAGAGCCCACGCTCCCTCATATACCCTACACCCTTCATGTAGACCCCCACACCCCATATATACACCACTCATAACCTACACCCCTCATTTAGCGCTCCACTCCACTACTATAATTACCCACATTATTTGGCAGCTGGTCCTTACCTCTACTTTATAGGAGCAGCTTCTCGCAACTACAACTGAGCCTGCTGAGGAGCCATAGCAGAGGAGGACCTGGATGCCGAGCACACTGCAGTGCTCTCGAAGGGTCCAGGAACCACCATGGTTTCCCACTGCTGCACATTATCTGCGACCTCAGGCCACTCAGAATGTTCTGCTACAGTAATAGACTTGCTGTGTAGTGAGGCCACATAGCCAGCCTATCAGCGTCGCCGAATATTCTTATTGGCCCGTGGTTGCGGTGAGGAGCATGTGTGCAGCACTAGAAACTGGTACAAGCAGGTACACTGCTTAGGGGTCAGTACAGCGTTTGCAAAAACTGTACTTTATCGGCCAGGTGGGTACATTTGGATGGTGAGGAGCTATAGGAAAAACAGATACCAGGGAATTCTGAGACTTCACAGAGGGACTCACTGACCCACTATCTAAGGATTGATCTCCCCCTTTTTGGTTCAAAAAGGGATCCTTCTTTAACCTTTCAGCTTTTTGGTAGATGCTCTTAAATAGTCACCACCCCCCAATGACGTAACTGTTACGTGCGTTGCCACAGCGTGACTTTTAGGTCAGAAACTTCTGGGCAACCCATTCTAGAACCAATGTCTATTAGTAGCACTGACATGTTTATAGGGTTACATCTGGGTTACTGATGCCTTCTTTTTTATTTTTTCATGTCAGTTTGTAAGTACGGTATAGTGAGCTGAGACGTGGAAAAGTCTTGTTTCTTTATCTGTATTTTATCTCTGATAAGGACAGGGTGGTATAAGAGTAAAGGAAACACCGGATTACTAAACACTTCCCCATTCAGGGGCCCCTGAAATTGTTAATGTCATTAATCTCCAAAGAAACAAAATTAACCAAAGATTTGCTTTTAGCATGGCTAGATTACTTTAGGAAATACACTTAGACGGTTAAATTCTTTACAAAGGGTTGTTTTTTGACTGGATTATATGTGCCATACATCGTTATTCTGCACAGCATTGGCTAAAGTGACGGTCATGTTTTGTATTATATGACGAGGTATATCACTGGGAATGTTCTATTATCTTTTGCAGTTGGTTTTAAGGGATAGATTTTGTTGTAAAACTATAATTTTGAAAACCATGGTTGTTCTTCTTCAATTTGATTGACTGTCCTTTTCTTTGCTGCAGTCTCCGTGGTGCTGTTTACAAAATACCATTCAGTACAATATGTATATGTGCTCATAGCAAAATGATTGATTGTAGATAGCTTTTTGTTTGCTGGCTGCTAATCTCTTTTTTGTAAGCTAAAAACTAAACAGGAAATAGATAACAAAATTGCTCTTAACTACTCTTGAAATACTGGAATATGTTCTCTGATCTGCCAATTCAGTTTTTGTTGCTATGAACAGAGTTTAGGTCATTTTGTGCTCTTTGCATTTAAATGGAATTCAGATGTTGCTAATTTACTCTAATTTGCGGTCATTTATTGAGCTCTTCTTTGCATTCAGTCTTTCTTGTAATTTGTAATAGACCGATTTTATATAAAAACTAATTTAAAATAAAAGCATATGTTGTAAATAATGGGACATCATTCGTATGATGTCTTCCTCTGTACAGCACTTTTCTCTCTCTCCTGGAACAATTCTGCACCATCTTCTGCAAAACGATTCATGTTGCTTTTGCATTTTCACTCAATAAAAAAAGACTTGGATGGAGGACGAGAAATGAAATATTTCAATAGCTAATTCCTCTATGTCCTTGAGACTTGCTCAATTGAAGGTGATGAGCTACTTTTAAAATATAAAAGACATAACTATACAATGACTGACTTTAAAACAGAAAAAAAAGTGAATTTTTAACTTTGGTGGAACAATACATCTGTTTTTTAAGCTACCAAAAGTCTGGTTTACACATGGCATTCCCAGATGGAAAAAGGCATTAATATGTCTAGAATGACTGCTAATAAATTAACATAAAAGACGTCGTAAATTACCCAACCCTAGTCTTCTTTTAAATAAAATATCACCATTAATGTACATTTTCAGAGGGGTCCCCTACTCCAAATGTATGGTCCTTTAGCCCCTTTTCCTCGTCTCTGATGCCAGTCTCCCTGGTAAGAACCCCGTCTCTCTCCCCTGCATGTTTGCAGTTCTGTCCTATACCTCTGCGCTCTCTCTCTCTCTCTCTCTCTCTCTCTCTCTCTCTCTCTCTCTCTCTCTCTCTCTCTCTCTCTCTCTCTCTCTAGGTTCTTTCTGCTCAAACAGTATCTCTGGTCATTCTATCTCACGCTTCAGAGCAGTTGATATAGAAAGTTGCTCACTACAACACTACATTAGTTATTTGTCCGCTTTTCTGAAGTGGCAGAGTCACTACTGCTTTAAGGAATTGATTGGTGGGTGTTACGCCGGTGCTGCCCGCCGACCAGACCCGTCCCTTATACTGAGGTGGGGACGTATATGTGCACGCACCCGCAGCACAAGGAGCGTGTCCGGAGTGTGGTGTTCCAGGCGTTGCCAGGCCAGATGGGAAAAGCTGTAGCAATACTTGCCGGTTCCGGAGTAGAAGAGCCGTAGTCGTTGCCGTTGGCCAAGGTCAGGGAGGGGAGAGTTCCGGAAGGTCGTATGTCCAAGCAGAGGTCGAGGGACGTAGGAAGCAGCGTGGTCAGTTGGGAGCCGGGGTCCAGAGCCAGAGAGTGCTATCCGCCAAGCCGGGTCGTGACCTGAATGAATGAAGACAAGAAAGGAAGTGCCAGAGTAGACGTCCACAAGTGGAGACTATGTCGAGCAATGAGTGAGTGGCAAGACAGGCAATATATAGTGCTGCTGACCAATCGGGAGCGGGGGCAGGCCTGGAGGAGTGCGTGGAGCTGACCTGGATAGGTCCCCTTGATTGGCAGGCAGGTGAGCAAGTTTCGTCTGGGGAAATAGCCTGTAAGTTAGTTAGGGCCGTGGTTTCACTGCTAGTGCAGTGAATAAATTATCTTCGCCCGGCGCGCTCTGTCCACGCGTGCGCCCGGGATTAATGGCAGCCGCGTGAGAGGGAAGAGACTGCGGAGCAGAGGAGGGCCGACGGAGACGGCGAGGACACCCCAGGGCAACGGGAGGTGGCTGGCGCCGGCGAAGGAGGCGTCTTACGGCAGCAGAAGGAGGTAAGGGAGATATGCGCTGCGGCTGCCGAGACCCCCTAGTCCTCACAGTGGGTTAGTGCAAAAGGGGCGATGCTGCACATTGATTCGATGCCACAACTCCCCCACAGTGTCTGCACTTTTGAAATGAATAAAGGATAATAATGGAAGTGGTTATTTTTTTTTGTATATATGGATACATGAAACTAAACCTAAAACTGGCCTTCAATTATTAGAATACTCCTCAAACGAAGGCTGTAGGTTGAGCGGAGGAATTCTCACTGTGAGCATTACTAAATATAGCTAAAGCCGCATGCAAAGAGAAGAGGTAGGGTTGAAGACCTCTAGCCACAGGCTAGGGATGTGGCGTTGGTTCACGGTGTATGTTGAAGTGCAGTGATTTTCCAGCACCTGCTGCCTGTCACTGGTAACACTGAAAACACTTTCCAGAAGCATCACGGCTGTGCTCTCATCTGTCCTCACAATGTTCTCCTGAAAGCAGATAGGACTGCTGAAATGTAAAAGAAAAACAACCTGTTTGGCACAACCTGATTTAACCTTTGCACATCTATTAGGAAATGCTTACCTCAATATGCCTTATGGGCTCATGTCTAACCTGGAGACAACTCGGTTGGATCATATTCAGTCCTGATCCAGCATTTTGGGTTTGAGCACTAGTTCTGACCGAGCTATATATTTATTGTATATAAGACGAATGTTATGCTTTTAATGTATGCAGACCACAGAGCATATTTACATTGAAATTTTTAAGGTTTCAGGCTCTTCTGTTCCAAAATCTTGTGGAGTTTTCAAACCTGACTGATAGTCACAAAACTATATAAAAAAAATCAGAACTGTTCTTAAGATTGTAATAGGCAAATTGTAATTAATTTCCAGAGAAACAACATAAACCAAAGATTTGCTTTTAGCATAGCTAGATTACATTAGGAGAAACAATTAGACTTTTACATTCTTTACAAAGGGTTGTTTTTTGACTGGCTTATTCAGTATGTGCCTTACATTATGTTGCAAACAACCCCGCCAAGAATGCCAATCACATTTAATTCAGATACAAGCGGATATGTCACACACCTAAAATGTGCAGTCAGAAACATTACAAAGGGAAAGAATGAAGTGCAAAAATCATAGTCATTTTAAGTTTGTGTGTAAAAATCTAAGAGATGACAGAAATCAAATACAACTCTTTGGTTTACTACACCTGCGTCAATCTATAATATGTCGCATAGACCTCTTTCCTCTCAATAAAGGGGTACAGTAACATTCTCCATATTTCAAAGGCAGCAGATCATGTTCACAGCAAAATAATTTGAGCTACATAGAAAATTGACTTTGTATGGTTATGATTTAGATCTCTATGCAATCCCAGCCTCGCACAACAACTCCTTTTTAGAGAAAGTGTAATTTAAAGAAGGAGCAATCTGTGAAGAAGTATTGCCGTGTCTGAAATGTTGATATTGTCTGCTGGCTGGTTCCACTCGCTTGTAATCCACCACTGTAGTTTTCCCTTATCAGGATGCCAAAGACCTCGAGGTACAGGGACTCCACCCCAAAAAAATCAGTAATGACAGATATGTCACTTTTCATGCCACCTTAATTATTTTTCAAAATAGTTTGAGAAGAAACGTTCTAGAATGTTTTCTTGTATTGTTTTTAAATAATCTGACAAAAACCCAAACAACTATATATATATATATATATATATATATATATATATATATATATATATATATATATATATATATATATATATATATATATATATAGTTTGGGTTTTTATATATATATATATATATATGATGTAAAAAAAATACATATGTATATACTACAGCGTGAAGTATTTTTAGGTACGTAGGATGAGAAAACATACTAATGAGAATAAGAAAGAAAGAAAGTCAGGATTGTTAAACTAGTGATATGCATTGTCATTTACTTCTGCTTATAAATGACCCACCATCACAGCAAGCATAGATGTGTGTCTGCTTTATGTCATAGATGTGTAGCCGCGTATCTGCAGCTTTAGGTCATTTGTCAATAATAGACTCGTCAATGTCAGCGCTGGGGATATACATAGAATTATTTCCCTTAAACCTATACTGTGTGATACTTCTAAAATCGTAAGTATTAAAACGCTTTAAAATAACTTTTTAACTGTGCTGTTTTAAGATCTCGGCCCATATTTACTAATAAAACATCTTTCTGCACCGGAAGACACATCACGGCCTATTTGCTTGATCGACTTTCTCTCTTTGCCCCTGTAACAGGGGACTTATCCCTGTTCACAAATGTGCCTCTAATCCAGCAGTGTGGTGGTTAACTGCTGGTAGGCAATTAACTAACACCACTTGCCTGATTAGATTGCTTAGAAAAGCCTGTCTTTTGAGACAGGAAGTGAGACTCCTTAGCTCACACCTGAGCTGAACTTTGGAGACAGAGCAGAGATTCCTTAGTCCACAATGGGGCTGAACCAAGGAAGGACAGATGTCTTGAGCGACAAGCTGACCACAAGACAAAGGGGACAAGATTCTAAACTTGGAGCCTGACATTTTCTGTGCACACAAGGGTGTGGTTCCAGGAGAGCAGAGAAACTTCCCCTACAGCAGCCCAGCTAACAGATAAGACTTTTTCGTATAAGACTATTATCTGTCTGTGTATTGATCAATGTCTCCATGATTTGGGGCTGGTAAATAGCTTAGCTAACTAACCCAGTCAGAGAGGGCTGTGCTACATGTATAGATAGTCTCCAAAGCAGAGATAGGGGTTTTTGGTTGGCTCACTATTTCGCTTATGTTGATTTTTTTTTTGCTGTTTAAAGCGACAGGCACAATAAAGCCTTGTTATAATTTCACCTTACAACAATCTCCATTGTGTACCTCTGCACATGTCCTCCTACAGCCCCTTTCTTAACGAGACAGCAGCCGCTGTACATCTGTATATTTCAACCAGTTGGACCTATCGCCACCAGTTTTTACACTTTGGTCCTAGTGGGACTACCTCCTCAGTGCTGAAAGAGCCAGCAACACATTGCAGGTTTGAAGGGGCAAAACGATTTTGATACCACATTTGACAGCTTTATGAATCGCCAAATGTTTAACCGTGTGACGTGCCAGGGAATATGTCCAGTGCCTGTTGTGATGGTTTCCCAGTAGTAAAATGAAGATGGAGCCATATTTTACTCCAACATCTTTAAGCCAGTGGTACCACTTAATTGACTACTCCACATATGTGGCTACTTAAGTAGCACTGCTTGTGGCCATCTGAGGAGTGGCATCCTGAGCATGTTGATTCTATTGTTCTAAACACTTTTGTTTTCCAGATGTTCTAGTATTGCTTTGCTGACCCCTCTATCATAACAGAATATAGCTGTTAAAGGTTAACTTATACAGTGTCCTATTGAAGTTCTAAAAACGTCAGGCACATTTAAGTCATTTTCTAGTGGTCCATTAGAGAGCTGAATGCTATTGAAAAAGGAAGTAGAGGGCCCATATCATCATGGGGCATGTTGCAACCATGTGGTTGGTCACCAATGTCAAGTGGCACTCTTGTGCTGGCACCAAAAAAGAGACGACTAGAATGAGCAGTCAGGACTTGAAATGGTTGATGAAGAAGCTTACAAAAGTGGTGATGGTCAGTCATGTTCCTCACCTTACTGCAGATGACTACGGGTACATGTTTTGCCCGAGTGCCACAGTTCACCAATGCACAAGTGCATGTAGTTTTGTGTGGGGGATGAAGGGAGGAGGAAGCCATTTAACTACATGTGACACATCAGTTTGGGATGTGCTGTGTTTTTTTTATACATCCTGGCTCTCATCTGTCCTGCATTGCTACGTTTAGCAACAGCGTAGGCTCCACTTAATAACATGAGGTTTACTGCAAAGGCAAATATTTGGGGATGTTTTCTTCCAATGCCCGTGATGTCCTTCTGTGCTTGGCAGACCACTGTACTAGTTTACTGACCTTGACTGATGATGCTTTCTACCAGCTATATTGCATGTGCACATTTTATTTTAACCCCTTCAGTGTCCCGAGAAGCATCACATTAGCAACATAATTGAGCAGAAACTCAGCTGAAGAAAACAAAGCCAGTAATGGCAGATATATCATTGTGCACTATATATATAGCACATTCCCGATAAGCACCCCTCTAGTATGTAATGTATTATTTTGTCAGCTGAGCGAAGGCCTCCCTCTGTGCTTGACAGATATCATTGTGCCTCAGACATTGGAAGGGTTGAGTAATACCCCATTATTATAGCTCATTTTAGGTATGCTGGCATTATGGAAGTCAGCAGCTTAGTGTCATTGGGCACCATTTGATGTTGGGGATATTTCAACATTCCTTAACCAAGTTTACCAACAATTACATTGTAAGATATAGTGTGCTTGAGTTACTTTCACATGCACTGCTGGTAGCCGTATACTGTATAATAGAGTAAAATAGTGTGGATTTTTTAAGGGAATGAACACATTTTCAATCCAGCCCAAGTTGTTTGGTTTTAAAAATATATATGTTTAAGAAATGTCCTTGTTGTCTTTACGTTACCTTTCTCCAGTTCAGTAATTCAATAGTAATGTGAACTCTTTTGTGGAACTACCGGTGTGATTTTTCTAAGACTACACCTTACGGCCCATTGATTTAAATTTGTTGGAAGATTGTGGCTTGTAACCCTTTAGTAAATATGCCCTTAAGATCTTTGGTATATGGACACAAGTGTTTTCAAAGTGAAAGGTCTTGGTAAGGATTTTTTTTTTTAAGGGATCATTAATATAGGAAATAATCTATACAAAAATTGTGAATTTTGGGTAGCCATATAGAAAAGGGAGATGGGTGTAGCAACAGATCTACACAACTTTTTATAATCCTACTAGATGGAATTTCTTACAATATAGTAGAATGAATAAAATAGGTTAAAATAAATGGACTTAACTGTATCTGTAGTTGTGTTTTTGAGATGGAGAATCTCAATGTTATTTATCAGTCTCCTAAATGCAAATCAAAATAAATTTTACAAAAAATTGCTCCAGCCTGCGATAGATATACTCTCCATAGATATACTCTCCTCCAGGACCATAGAAGATAGAAAGGGGCAACTCACGGTTACATGGAGCAATTGCCTGGGTGCGTTGGACAGACGATCTGAACAGAAGTTTTTCAAAGTGGCGATCCAAACCTGGATAAAGATTTGGACTGAAACGTTGATCATTGTTTGTATCAATAAATGTAAACTCTTTCGAACACCTTAGATTACATTGTCACTTTGAAAAACACACACACACACACATATATATATATATATATACACATACATACATACACATACATACATATGTATGTGTATATATACATATATACACATATACAGTGGTTGACAAATCACCAAAAAATCTACTCGCCACACAAAAAAATCTACTCGCCACCTAGTACCAAACGTGTGCTGCTTGGGCCAATATTTACTCGCCCGGGGGTTAAATCCACTCGCCCGGGGCGAGCAAATGTATAGGTTTGTCGAACACTGCACATATATACATACATACAGAGTATTATGAAATAGATGGAACCAATGATAACTATACGGTTTTATTTATAGATGGTTCTAACGTTGAATGATCGTTTCTGAGACTGCTTTGTTTTCTGGGTAGTTCTCTTCCCAGGTGGTTGGATAAGCCAGTTGGCACTTATGTGTTGGCTGGCCTTCATACCCCAGTGAGCCAGAATTAAGGTTTCACAGAGAAAAGAAAGAAGAAAAAAAACTACTACTATGGAAGCTCAGATGTTTATCTAGCCCCACTTGTCAATGCTGATGATGAATCTCAAGGTGGAAATGAACTTCTACCTTCTGCCAGCCATAAGATCAGATAGCCAGACAGAAACAGTGATTTAGAGGTTATGGCTTTTTTCCGTCACAAAATGGGATTACGGGCTTTGCAGCCTCCTGACGAGCACAGGCCAAGTTTATGAATGTTCCCTTTACCACTTGAAATGAAATTCTAGAATATATAAACATTCTGTGATAAGTATCACATGTGAGGCTTTTTCTAATCTAGATATTGCAAACCTGCCCATTACTTGGACTCTTTTACACCCTCATTAGGGGACACGGACTAGAAAGGTTTTTGCAAACCTGTTTTAGCACTCTTCACACAGACATCTGCAATATCTATTTAATGAAGTAAAATAGTGCTAGTAACAGTGTCTGTACAGGCAGACAGCTAATGTTTTTGTTGAGAACTGCTGTGGAGACCACCTCAGGGGGTAATCTTAGAAAAAGAACTTCAGTAGAAAGGCTCAGATTTAGTAGTTACGGGAGCAGTGTTGACACGACACCGCTCCTTTAACAGTTTAACTCGGCAAGGGGTACTCTTTGAAGTGTTGGACAGCCACGGATCGATTATAGGTTCAGTCCCTTAAAGCAACATGTACTAAAGTGGTAATGAAGTGGAGACATTCAACCTCATAACACATGTTCAACCAATGTCATCGATTTCTTGTAGTTTAAGGCATTTGTTAATTTTATTTCATTTTTTTATTTTCCACAAAGGTGTTTGTCCATTTTGGGGCATTCCTTTGTTCACCGGTGTTTAGGCATAAACAAGAGAGGAGTGGGCAACTTGCTTTGCTATTTTCCATTGAGAAGATGAAATACATTTTAAGAGCTTTTAGGGCATTGAGATGGGTGGGTACAGGTTTTTATCAGAGTTAATCATATGATATTGGTATCAGCTAGATGTGCTGATGTTATGCCGCTTTGGTTTTAAATGGGGTGGTGGCTTGGGAGAAGAAAAAAGAAACTGGTGACTTGGTTGTACTCCAGCAACATTAATTGAACAGTGGTTGTGTCAAACTGGTTAGAGGAGTCAGGATGTCCCTGACAGATATTGAGCAAGTGACCATATTTACTAGGTGGTTCTATGACTGTGGCCGGTGCAATGGTATTTGGCGCCCTAGGCGGAACGCCAGCCTTGTGCCCCCCCCCCCCCCCCCCACTGAAAAGCACCCCTCCATTTAAAAAAAATGTTATACCCCAATTCCCTCTCCTTCGCCCCATCATTCTCTCTCCCTCCCCCCACCATTCTCTCTCTCCCACCGCTCTCAATCCCTCCCCATTCTCTCGATCACCACTATTCTCTCTATCCCCCATTCTCTCTCCCCTCCTCATTCTCTCACTCCCCCCATCTCCTCATTCTCTCACTCCCCCATCTCCTCATTCTCTCACTCTCCTCCTCATCCTCTCACTTCCCCCTCCTCATCCTCTCACTTCCCCCTCCTCATCCTCTCACTTCCCCCTCCTCATCCTCTCACTTCCCCCTCCTCATCCCCTCACTTCCCCCTCCTCATCCTCTCACCCCCTCTCCCCATCCTCTCACCCCCCTCCCCATCCTATCACCCCCCTCTCATCTTCTCACTCCCTCTCCCCTCCTCTCACTCCCTCCCCCCTCCTCTCACTCCCTCCCCCTCTCACTCCCTCCCCCTCCTCTCACTCCCTCCCCCTCCTCTCACTCCCTCCTCATCCTCGCTCCCCCCTCCCCATCCTCTCACTCCCCCCTCCTCATCCACTCACTCCACCCTCCTCATCCACTCACTCCACCCCTCCTCATCCTCGCTTCCCTCCTCCTCATCCTTGCTTCCCTCCTCATCTTCTTACTCCCCATCTCTATTAAAAATGCCTACTAGACTGGCTGCAGTCTTGAGGTGTAGCAGGGGCAGACATGACTTCCAGGGTCGAACTGCTGGGCCATGCTCCTCTCCATCGGTCATTCGCACCACCCTGCTCCGCTCCCACCTCCGCCTCCTTCACCGCCCTGCTTTGCTCTCACCGCCCGCTGTCCTGCACCCGTGGTTATCCTCTGCTCCATCTGCCCGTCCAAAATGTACTGCCCCAGGCGACCGCCTACATCGCCTAGTGGTTGCACCGGCACCGGCCATGTTGAAGACTTAAACCACCTTGCAGCCCATTCACTTCAAAGAGGCTGTACAGTGTATCTTATGGCTTAGCGTCACTTAGTAAATATGGCCCCAGATATATTTAATTTGGGGTTCAATGAATAAAGGAACCCATTTATTGTATGGTCTGGCAGCTAACTGTAGTATTGAGACACCCAGTGGAGTTCTTGAAAGAGATACAGCTCAACCCTGTTATAGCGCGATCCACTTATAAAGCGGTCTGAGCGTGGCTCCGAATTTAGAAGATCTCCTACCCTAATTCCCCCGGCACCACCATGCAACTCCCACGGCTAAGGACGCAACGCAACCAGCATCACTCACGCCGAGAACTTCAAACACAGTGTGATCAGCGTGCCTGCGCGGGGACTTGTGACATACAACTATCGGGACACGCAACGCCTCAGACGCTTCTCTAGTGCCCAGGTTACTGTCCGGAGACTACAACTCCCACCATGCATATCCTGTCCCCTCCCTGCCAGGTCGTTCTGAGTCGCGCTTCTGACGTCGGAAGTATGCGCTGCTCATGAGTTGCACGTTGTTGTCTGAGTAGAATCTGGGGTAGAAGTTAAGAAGATGCCAAAAATCCGAGCGGAGAAGAAAGCTGGAAACATTAGGAGATCAGGAGCCAGGGTGTGTGAACACACATACATACACACACACTGCCGGGTAAATCCTGCGCGGGGGTGCCGCTGCGCTTCTGGGTCTGGGACAGCTGGGAGAGTTATCCCAGCTCTCCGGCAGACGCGGAACCCCTGATCGCGGCCATTTTTTTTTTGCGATCTGGTTATAACGTGATTGCATCAGGTGGACCCCGAGCACGGCATTATAACGGGGTTCAGCTATAGTATCAAGCTCCTGACAGCGTAGCTGGAATCTACGTAGAGATCTACATAGAGTGTATTAGCTACCACATAAACCATTTAGCAAAGACGGTTACTTCGTGTCAATAAGTATAACATTTTTGTTGCTAGTTGGAATTATCTTATTGAAGTTCAAAGCATGTTAATTTCTGATGAAGTTACATTTGTTTTAATAAAATAATTTGTGTGCTGTGATTTTGTCCAGTGTTTAATTGTGTAGAATACAGAGCATTTACTTTGAGACTATTTCTGGTACGATTACGTTGTCATCTTCTGCTTTTATTTTCACCACTTTCAATATCTTGACGTACTGTGTGGGGAACTGCACTCGGCCCAGTGTATGTCAATCGCACTGTTACTTAATTCCTAGATAGATATTTTGGAATTTAAACAGCTTCCTCTTTTTGTGTGATGGCCCGTTGTTTCTGCGGGACTATTCACGGTTACTTATGTACTTGCTGAAATCACTTTGAGTTCTCCTGGGTTTATCCAGCCAGCCTTCTACTTTTATGTACTTTCATCTCCAAGGCTATTTCACTTGCTATCCTTAACCTGTTGAGTGACCTTGGACAGGGGTGCTCAACTCCAGTCCTCAAGCCCCCACCCAACAGGTTAGATTTTAAGGATATCCCTGCTTCAGCACAGGTGGCTCAATTGATTGAGCCACCTCTGCTGAAGCAGGGACACATTGGGCAACCTGTGCTGAAGCAGGGATATCCTAAAAACTCTTACATGTTGGGGAATGTCTTGATTACTGGAGTTGAGCACCTCTGTCCTAGGACATTGCTACTCCGTCATGGGTTTTGACACCCTGCATGCCCCATGACCACCAAAAAATGCTTGTTTTATAAGGGGAGATTGCGTCCTGCACTCCTCTGGAGCTCAGGATGCGATCTGCACTGATGGCGAATGGAAGGGCGATATCCCCTTCCTTTGGAGTGATCTCGTTACCACTTTCGGAGAAGTGATCACATGATTGCGAATGCCGGCGGGGCCGTGGCACTCTAGCTCTGCACCCCGGGCACTCAAAGAGCTAACGCAGCAGTCCCTGGTGATCGCCATTTTTTTCTTACATTAGGTCTCTTTTTGCCCTTTCCAAAACTGAATATAATGTATATATTTTTTTACAATCTGGTGATAGAAGTGTTTGAAACATTGAGTTTCCGGGAGGTGGACATGAAGCTATTCCCAGAGCTCAGTGCAGCCTAAGGTTACCATTCCCAGAAGCTAGATATAAGGAAAAACATACAGGTATACCCCGGTTTAAGGACACTCACTTTAAGTACACTCGCGAGTAAGTACATCTCGCTCAATAGGCAAACAGCAGCTCACGCATGCACCTGTCAGCACGTCCTGAACAGCAATACCGGCTCCTTACCTGTACCGAAGCTGTGCGCAAGCGGGGAGACTATAGAGTAACATGCGTTATTTACATCAGTTATGCACGTATATGATGATTGCAGCACAGAACATGCATCGATAAGTGGGAAAAAGGTAGTGCTTCACTTTAAGTACATTTTCACTTTACATACATGCTCCGGTCCCATTGCGTACATTAATGTGGGGTATGCCTGTACATATATTTCATGTGGAGGAGATTGCTGCTTTAAATACATTTATTTCCCCCCTGCCTGTTTCTGAGAGTTCCCTTACACCAGTGATTGAAATGTGCTGGGACTAAGGACTATGGAGGACCACTGTTTTTATTACTGTACCACTACTTTTGCATTTCTTAATTTATGGTTCTATTATCTTTGTAAAGAAAACTTTGCCTCTATTTCTGTTCGTACAGCACAAATATTGTATAAACCGTTCCAAATAGAAGCCACAAGAGCTTTACCCTAATGGTTCGCCTCCTTGTTTCCCCGGAGAGGGAACGTGATCGGAGCTGTAGTGGCGGATCTCCACTTCCATTGTCCAAGCAATCATGTGCGGCAGTCTTCTGGCAACAAGTAGGTTAACAGGTGTAGGACTTCTTGCTTTTAGAGACAGTACCACTTTGATAACTCCTGTGCTGGCTCCGTAGAGAGAAAGAGGTACATGTGCGTCACCTGAAGGAGGAGAACGACGTGTTTTGAGTGACGTGTTGTAATAAGCAGAGGTACCCCACATTTGAACCCGCTGCTTTGGCTTTGTGGAAAAGGTAAAAGAAATACTCAAATACAATACATTTATATCGACACCCAAAATGCCAAAACTTGGAAATATCTTTTTTTTTTTTTGCCTTTTATGTATTTGTGTATATCTTTATATAGTGCCATCCAGGCTTTACAGCAGTGATACACGTGACATAATATTAGAACACATGATGGGAATAAAATAATTCCGAAGAGCTTACAATCAAAGTGGAAAGTAGGGAGAACTTGCAGAGACAGAAGGCGGGTGTTTATGACATTAATGTGGTGTGAAATTGTTACCCTATTAGTAGGTAGTAATTGTATATTTCAAGCTGCTATTGACACGTTATACCCTCCCTATTATTGCTTTAGGGGCCATAAAAATCTTGATTTACGGTAGACTCTGTGAGGATCATGAAGGCTCCCTTACACTCAGATGAAACGCAACCCTTTTTATTCTTGCCATCTCCAGGAGCAATCACATGATGTGAGCAGGGGCTGGAAGTGGAGACACCTCCACTTCAGATTTTGTTCGGGCTGGCCTCTCCATTTGGAGTGGTCAGTGCTATGTGCCCCTAAAAAAATCCTATGGATTAGGGCACTCCAAAGGTTAAAGGATCTTCCTAATTTTCCTACCAAGACGCCCTTGTTAGGAGCTTTCGAGTTTTGATCAGCCAACTTGCACCACAAAAGGAGTTATTTCAAACACAGAACTGGTAGTTGAATTAACACAACTAAATCCATCATTATACTGTATCATGCTGGAAACCATGCATTGTTCATTATTGCTGTTACTGATGTTGCATTTCAACATTACATTGTAAGGATTCTTTCACTCCTTAAGTTCTAGAGGGGCTTAAAACATATTAAAGGGAAGACGAGGTAATAGCCCCATGTCCTAAGAGTTAAGTTATTACATGGACTTCATTTAACCATCATAATATACATATATATATATATATATATATATATATATATATATATATATATATATATATATATATATATAGCAACTGTAAATATTACTGTATGTTCATTTGCATGTCTTAGACAGGTCTGCAACCCTGTCTTTCCCCATTGTCACCCAGCATACAGCGCTTCCACTGCAGCAAGGGATTCTGGGAAATGACAGGCTGTGCCTGAAGAAGGTCTCCTTGTGGGACCGAAACGTCGGCTTACGTGTGTCTATGTCTTGAATACAATTTTTTTGGATTAACCCCGTGCACTTTGCTGTCTCTTTACTGGTCCTTGGATTGGTTCGTATGTCATGTGCTTTTTATGGGACTAGCATCTGTTTTTTTTTTTTTTTGCTTAATTACAGTGTGCTGACTGACCTTTTGTGGATATATATATTTATATATATATATATATTTTTTTTTTACCGTAAGTGAGTGGTTTCCCGAGTTGCGGACTTTTCCATTTCCTATTTGTTATGTGCTAGGGTTACATTCAGTCTGTCAGGAATGCTGGCTGCTGTAGCCAAGTCATCATGTGATTTCTGCTCTTTTCTCCCCCTCCCTCGCTCCCTCGTCATGCTCAGTCCCCCACCTTCAGTATGTGCCTCAGCACACGCTGTTCAGTAAACAAACTTCAGAGAACCAGAGAGAGCTGGTTTTGATCAGTTAATTCATTCACACAGAGCCCTAGCAAAGGACAGTCCGCTGCGAAGCCTTGACGTACAGGCTAGGGGGCGGTGAAGCCAATATTTATGTTTTCATTAGTGCTTTTTATAGCAGTGAAAAGCCAGCTGTAGCTGGTTAACATTAGCTCGAAACGTCTGCTAGCGTGCAGGCTGCATGTACTGGGCAGAGATCTGCTGATGGAAAGAGAGATGTTAGCCATAGTGTCATTGGATGTATTTATATGTACTTTGTACCTTACATGCTGTCAAGCAGTAAATAGGATCAAAATGAAGAGGGGATGAGTCTTCTTACTGATAACATACATTCAGGTCAAATGTCGGCTCTATATAGTCTCCAGTGATAATTAAGGACAGATCACTAACATACAGCATGTGAACATGTGATAATAGGGATATATCCCCTTCCCAATCTTTATAGGCCATAGAACCAAGGAATTTTAAAGGAATATTACTTTGGTACACTTAAAATGGATACATATCGACTCCAAGTTTAGATAATTTGGCTAGAGGAATAGTTGTCGCAGCACTCAAGAAGAGCCATGTACGCCCGAAACATTGTCTGTGTTATATCCAAGAATATGTCTCAATTAAAAAAAGCTATTTTTGCTATGGCATGGAGTGCTGTGGCAACCATTCGTCTATAAATTATTCTTGAAAGTTGGGTTGGTGCAATGATATGACTATAGACACCTACTATTCTATTCGTGAGTGTTGTCCACACTACCTACATTTACAGACTTTGGGTGACCGCTATCCCAGGTTTTATTACTGGGAACATATCCTTGAAGGCTTTGGTGGCCAGGTATATCCACCCTAAGTTATTCGGTTTTGTTGTTGAATTAACATGGAGGAATTGCCCATCAATAAGATTAAATGCAAGAAATAGTCACATATCTGAACCTTATTAAATAGAAAATAAGGTAATTTATGTACTTAATAGTTGTAAAATATGATGTACTTTTTTTCTCAACTGTTTCACAATTTAATTTATGGCTTATAGACAGTAACAAAAATACAACAATAAAACTAAATGAGAACATAATTTGTATTAACCCTGTAAAGCCTTTTTTTCTCTGGTGTCTCCTCCTCTTCACTCCCTTTTTCTGTCGGGGTTACACAAGGATATTTCTTCTCTTGGTGAACTAATACTCTTTTGACTGTCAGTATCATCTCTGTTGATGACACCCAAATCTACTTCTCCTCCCTTGACCTCCCTCCCTCTCCTGCCCTGTGTTACCAACTGTCGCTCTGCAATCTCCTGGATGTCCCACGTTGCCTGAAGCTTAACATATCCAGAATTAAGGATATGATACACCCTTTTCTCACATATAATGCAACTAAAATACTAATTCACTCACTTATCCTGTCCCGTCTCGAATACTGCAACCTTCTCCTAGCTGGCACTCCCATTGTCCAACTGGCCCAACTTCAATCCATCAAAAATGTTGCTGCAAGACTCCTCTACCTCACATAACCCCTAGAATGAAATTAAAAACCCTAGTTATGATCTACAAAGCTCTCAATGACGCTGCCCCACCACCCTTATATCTCCACTCTCATCCCCAAATGTCTCTAAACGACCGCTATGCCCATGATATCCGTCTCTGTTCCTTCCTTATTACTTCCTATCACTCCCATCTACAAGACTTCTCCCGTGCTTTCCCCGCTCTGGGGAATTCCATAGTACGCACCATCAAACTCTCTCCCAGTTTTCAGACATCTATAAACTCCCTGAAAACTCATCATTTTAAGGAAGCCTATCTGGCATGCCCCTAACATCTCCCACCCTCCAGCCCTATTGGGGCCAGCTGTGAGACTGGACTAAACTCCATGCTAACACACCCTAACATGCACACCCCCAAACCTTAATGGGACCACTTGTGCGGCTGGACCATACTGCATCCTGATCCACCTCACAATGAGCAGCCACTTTATCTTTTGTTTCAGCATTGCCCTTATTCCCTCTAGATTGTAGCTCTCATGAGCAGGGCCCTCATTACATCTCTGTATCTGTTTATGCATGTCTGCCCTTTCTTGTATTTGTATGTTTTTACATTCTTGTCACTCTGTACTCCCATTGTACAGCGCTGTGGAATATACTGCCGCTTTACAAATCTAGGATAATAATCGTAATAAAGCCAAAGGGGATTTTATATTTTCATAAATAGGCCCTGTTCGTTGATCCTGATGAATAAGAAATAGTGGCTCAGTGAGTAAAGACACTGGCTTGCACTGAGTTTGAAGCAGGGGGGCCTAGTTCAATTCCCAGTGTTGACTCCTTGTGACTTTGGGCAAGTCACTTTATCTCCCTGTGCCTCAGGCACCCAAAAATAGATTGTAAGCTCCCCGGGCAGGGACCTGTGCCTGCAAAATTTCTCTGTAAAGTGCTACATAAAAAATGAGCAGCGCTATACAAGAACATGCTGTTATGAATGACACATTCATTGCTGTTTTCTGCCGTCTTCCCACGTCTCCTCCACTTAAAGATCCTCTTGTTGATTGACAGCAAGAGAACAACAATCATTGTTCGAACCACATCAGAAAATCATACTTAATTCTTACTTTTGACTGCAACTCTGAACAACATAGAACCCATGTACCCAACATGATGTTCAGGGTGTGTGTTTGCGTGTGTGTGCGTGTGTGTGTGTGTGTGTGTGTGTGTGTGTGTGTGTGTGTGTGGATAGATACACACACATACACACACACACACAAAAATATGTTACCAGACATGAATCCGGAGAACAGTTTGTTTCTGTCACCACCCCGTATGGGTATTGGGACTTGTAGAATGGGCATGCAGTAAAACGTCGCCAATGGGTGTCTCATGTCTCTGAAGTGCTTCGCAACTGGCAAGCATTTGAATTCCTGGTCATCAGTATCAGCCTGTAGAGCTTTTCTAATTGTAGAACGGTGGATGGCTATAGGTTCTTTCAACATCCTTACCGTTTTGCCTATGTAATAAAGGCCACATGGGCATTTAAAGCTGCAGTTCAGTCAATATCCTGCATGTGTGTTTTTTTTTAATAAATCAGTTCTGTAGTAAGAAAAAATACTTTTAGCATTTTCTGTTTTTAAAAAAACAACTTTGAAAGACCAATTTTCTTGTATTCTATTTTAACAGCCATTTGCTAAGGCACTGCCCCTTCATGTCCTGTCACAAGCCCTGGCACACCCCTTTGTCAGCCCTGCCCTCCCTCTAGCACATGTCAGTGCAGGAATGCTCATGAATATTCATGAGCTTCCACTGACAGACAAGCAGATTATAAACAAATCACAGCTTTTAATGTCACCAAATTTCGACCTATCAATACATGGAGAACGAATTGACCTGCAGCTGTACAGTTCTTTAGGTAATTAGAGATTGCACACATGAAACTATTGAAGTAAAAAAATAAATGTAAAAAAAAAAAAAACACTGAACTGCAGCTTTAATCAGGTAAACTACAAATTTAGACTCGCAGTTAAGAAACTGCCTGATTTTAATGCGTGCTCCACTGTGCGGGTGGCAATATGATGACCCGACCTGCATGAACTGGCAGTTGGTACATCCCCGGCATTTGTATGAGCCGGGTTTTTGTGTTAGCCAGGTTTTGGATGATGAATAGTTATCCACCGGGTCCGCTTGTGTAAGTAGGTCACCAATGCTTGGGCCACGTCTAAAGCAAAAGAGTGGTGGCTCCTGGAATTTCGGCCCTATTTTATCGTCATTCGCCAGAACCCGCCAGTTGTTACGTACACTTTCTTGGATCACCCTTGATGCGTACTGTATGTGCTAACCACATTAAACCTGCCCGATTTTGTATCCTTAGGGCGAGTACTGAGCAGTGTATTTCGTTCAAGTCGCTGGACACGTTCTAACGCCAACTTAACATCCTTCTGGCAGTATCCCCTGTCAAGGAACCGTGTTGCCATGGCAACCAACACATTCTCAACTTCTTTGGGATCACTAGTGATCCGTTTTACTCTTAGCAATTGAGAGTAGGGTAAGCCCTTCTTCAGTGGGGCAGGATGGTGACTAGATGCGTGAAGGAGCGTGTTCTTATCCGTTGGTTTGTGGTACAACCTAGTCGCTAGAGTACCATGCGACTTGTATACCATAGTGTCCAAAAAGGAGATCTCAACATTGTTATGGCACAGAGTGAAACGCATTGTGGAAGGAATGTTGTTCAAGTACTCCACCCACTCCAATAGTTCTGTTGTACTGCCGCTCCAAATCATGAAAATATCGTCAATATAGCGAAGGTATTTCCTGATATGGTGTGCATATGGGGCATCGTTCAGAATGTGTGTCTGCTCGTACACGTCCATATATATGTTGGCATACGAGGGCGCCATATTCGAGCCCATGGTGGTACCGCTGAGCTGTAAGTAATAGTTTTTTTCAGACGAACATCCCAACGAAGAGACAAAATCGGCGGGCACTGCTGGGCAAAGGTACAAGGCTGGACTATTCTGTAGTAACCAAATTGCATTTATTAAATCATGCACAAAATGGATAAAAAGGGATAAACCCCTGGCAGAACCTTGCGGGTTGAAACGCTGATTCTGTCTCTTCGTTGGGATGTTCGTCTGTTGATTACATGCAGATAGGCTCACGCTTACCAGATGGAGCAAGGAGACTCAGTAAGTGACTTTTACTACCCCAGGTGATTTGGCCATCTTTGCGGGACTTTGCAGATGGGGGCCCGGTTTTAGGTTATGAGCCCCTCACCGGTCATCCCCGTCTCCTCTTTGATGTCTCATCGCTAGGCCACTTCCCTAAATAGGGGCTTAAGTCGTTACTGCATTTATTTATTGCTCTTGCTCCACCACTCCACGGGTATTGGCAATACTGATATTTGATTTCCAAAGGGATTGTACACTCTGCAGCACTCGTCAATTTGGGGGGGACCGTTACCCCTATCTACTCCTCAATAGTTTTTTTTCAAACTTAAAGAAGTTCCTGTTGAGGATAATTTCCATTAGTAACAGTAGAAACTCTGTTGGTGGGCCTGTTGGTGTCCCCATGTGTTGGAACTTACTTCGGACTGCATCTAAGCCCTCCTTGTGGGGAATATTGGTATACAGGCTTGCCACATCGAGTGTGACCAAAACACAGTACGTGGGATCGAAGGCCAGGTTGCTGATTTGTGCCATAAAGTCTGTGGTGTCTTTGACATAGGAGGCCATTTGAGAAACTAAAGGCTGTAGGTGAAAGTCCACAAATTGTGATAACGGATGGCATAAAGAGGACCGTGCTGATATAATAGGTCTCCCTGGTGGCTGCGTTGCCGACTTATGTATCGAATAGTATACAGTGACAGAGTGATGGTGCAGAAACAGGTGCTAAAGCAATACTAGTGATCACTAATAATAAAGTGAAAATATTAAACAATAAATAATTGTGTGACTTTCAGTGACTTAAATAGTGCCAAATACAATGGTTAATAAAGGTTGTAACTCCCTGCTCAGACCCTCTAGAAGGGACTGTCATCACTGGTCCCAGATGGTCGATATATATTCTCGAAACCCAGGGGGAGCATATAGGAGAAAAACAACAACAGAAAAACAATCTAAGTGCAGACAATTAAGTTCAATGTGAATGAATGTGTTGAATATCTTGGCTCTTCTGTATGTATTTTATGTGTGATATTGAGTAGTTCACCCCATTCTATAATACCATACTACAATGTGTCTTATTTTTGTTATTACTATGCCCTGTTCCTGTTCCTATTGATTTTGGGATTTGACCTAATAGTTATTGTATGTTCAACTGTATATGTATATTGATATGCCCATGAGATAGCACCCAGTTTCTGATACCTAATGTATTCCCTGTTGGAATGTTATTTCATTATGGAGCATTCAGCTGTGATGCATTCACATTGTCATTTTTATTTCCATATACAGTACATATATATTTTGTCTTCCCTACCCCTCTTTTATTAGTTTTTATTAGCTTTTGTGCATATACAGTAGCCGATTTTTTTGATCCCTTTGCTCTCTAATTGATATCCTGTTGGTCTGATCAATTCAATTATATAATTATATAAGATACTCCCTATCTGATAAATGGATGTATGACCATATCTACTCAAACCACCATTTAAGATTTTATGGCATCCATCACTAATGTTCCTATTTTTAGATGATAATGTATATGCATCTTATCCCATCCTAGTTTCTACCTGCTTTATGGGCTATGTAACACCATTAGTAATTGATCGTGGTATATAAAGTATGCAAGGGAGGGTGGGGCGTCATACTCCTGACGAAGCCGACTTTCCTATTGGCGAAACGCGTTGGGTAGACCCGCCCAGGAAGGGAGAGGATTGGCGCCGAGCAGCTGTCCATCACAAGCCATAGCGGAAGTGATGTGACAGAGTCCCACGAGGAGACCGGAAGTGGCGTGTCGCACTGGAGACAGTGTTGGAGTGGAGCTCCGAACGCTGCGGTGCAGGGGAGATAACAGATGGCCAGGCACACACAGGTCACAGAACGGAGGCGGTGTGGTGAGCTGCGGCACTATCCCAATCTATCCACATTCACCTTGAGTGATACATGCTGTTTTAATACTTTTATATTGTAAGTGTGCATTCTTTAGCAATACTATAAAGAATCTTTTTTGTACCATTGATCTGCACTATGGAGATTTTTCTTTATCCTTTCATGCTTAAACCGATCTGACTTCTGAGTGAGAGCACTACTCTGCCTGCATATTGAAGATTTTACAGATCCATGCTACCTGTTGTTGCCCGTGCACAGAAGAGCCAAGATATTCACCACATTCATTCACATTGAACTTAATTGTCTGCACTTAGATTGTTTTTCTGTTGTTTTTCTCCTATATGCTCCCCCTGGGTTGCGAGAATATATATCGAATAGTATACAGGACAGGCATTCTGGGATGGTGCTGTGTGAGGAACTTGCTCGTGTCTTCCGAAATCCACATGTTTGACACCCCCAGTTGTATAATGGCGTCGATCTCTGCCTTGTATAGACTAGTGGGATCCTTGGACGGGCGTTTGTAGTGCCTTCCGTCCGCCAATTGCTGCTCAATTTCCTTTTTGTAATATAGGTAATTCACACCACAATGCCTCCTCCTTTATCCGCGGCTCTGACGATGATATCCTTGTTCTGCCGTAGAGCTTTCAACGCTTGCCATTCATCGTTGTTGAGATTCTGGAAGCTGGTCTTGTGGTTCCGAATAGTACTTCGAGTCTCCTTACCCAGAAGATTCATGAACATTGAGATATTACAGTTTGAAACTTGCGGGTCAAATATACTTCTAGCTTTAAATGTAGTGGCAGTAGTGTTAGTGATGGGTGGTGTGCGAGCTTTGGTGAAAAAAGCTTGAGGTGCCGGTGCAACATGTACAAATTAACTTCCCATTTAAACGCATCTTGTGCATAGGTGGGCACGAATGACAGGCCCTTCTGTAGGACACTGATTTCCACTGTAGTTAGGACATGGTCTGAAAGGTTGAAAATTACCATCTCTTTGGTGGCTCCTTCGACCCTTTTCCCCTGACATGGGTACGTTCTGGGTAGCGCCGACCTGCGGCCTCCTCTCCTGGCAGGTCTCCAACATCTGCGTGTCCTGTCGGTGGTTTGGCTCATCCGTCCTTGCCGTGACCTAAAAAAGGCTCCAATGCTAAGCTGTCAGTAGCATCCGACTGGTCTGTGTCACTCGTGTTATAACCTGTTTTCTTATATGCACCTCTCTGTCTGCGTGTTTGTCCACGCTTCTGGCCACCACCACCCATAGTTGGTTCACCTAAGCCCAGCAACCACCGGTACACCTTTCTTTCTTTATATTCAGCCTGCACAATCCGTAACTTCTCCCTTTTATGTTTGATCAAATTATTGCGTTACGCATCAATTGAGGTCTGTAGTTTGTCTGTCCAGTTAGTGGATGTGTCTGACTCTGTTTCACCATGTTTGGTATAAATCTCATCCAGTTCTTTCTTAATTTTGACAATCTGTTTGCTGGATTGGTCAATGACCAGAATTACTAAATCCAACGAACATTTGTTTAAGATGGCAATCCACCGTTTACAGAATTCAGGATTTGTCCTGCTAATGGTGGGCCGGTTTTTGACTCTAAAACCACGGGGCAACATCTTCTCCTTTTGATAGTGAGACAACGTCACCCCATGCAGATAATAGTCAACCTCTTTTTTCTTTAATTTCATCAAATCATTGTACACATCTACAGCCTTATCGGGCCCCAGCACAGATTCAAAGGATTCCGTATAGCGGATCTTAAAGATTTCTGCTTCACTAAAACAAGCAGAGTCAGTAATAGAAGAGAAAATTCCAAATGTATCTGCAAATTCCTCCATGGCTATAGGATATAGGACAATCACCAACACACAATAAAACTAGCAAAAAAGTATGTAGCCACATACTCTCTTAACAGAGAGGTGTACACATGTCAATAATTGTTTTTGGTGTGTGTATAGCAGCCTGGGTGCAGGTGATTGGGTTCACGGGTCCTGTGGGTGAACATCCCCATTTCTTATATTTTATATTTATTGTATTTGGGTCCCTGGTTGTATTCTGCGGTACCTCCAATATGGGTTTTTTATTGACATGTATACTTATGTGTATACCTCTTTGTTCATTAGCCCAGGACTATAGCCCATTCCTGCACTTTACATGCATCGGAGTCATACCAGCATCTGATCGTGATTCTTGGTACTATTGGTGAGATTGCCCATGGGTGACCCGCGGTCACGTTGCCTAGGCAACATTTGACAACACGGGGTGATGTCATGCTCAAGCACCACAAGCACGGAGGATTCACGCATGCGCAGTCTGAATTTTGTGATCGGATGCAGCACAACATCCCTGGCTCAGTCACGCATGCGCAGCATCGATATTATGCATTCAAGCAAGCGCTTCGGTCACTTACCGAAGCGTCATTGCGAGCAGGCAAGGTCATTTGCTTAGCATCTGCATCAGGAATCAGATCAGCGTTTTCAAAATGGCGGTGCGTTCCACGGGTCGTTTGCGTGTCACAGACTGTTTACACATGCGGTTTCGCGGGCTTTGTCGGTTCTTACACGGGTGAGTTGCATGAATTGTATGATTGGCATGGGTATATATGGTGGGTCACTGGCACTCATTCACTGCATATCCCTGAGGAAGGTCACGTTAAGCTGACAGAAACGTTGGATGCTGTGCCATGTATTGCTGAGATGAATACAGTTTTTCCATTTACCTGGCTGTGTGCTGTTTCTGTTCTCTGGATTCACGTGTGGTAACATTTTTGTCTTTATGTGCATATGGGACAAGCATGAGTTTTTTTCAAGTTTACAGTGTGCCTTCTGCCCTTCTACTTATATGTGTGTGTGTGTGTGTGTGTGTGTGTGTGTGTGTGTGTGTGTGTGTGTGTGTGTGTATATATATGTGTGTGTGTATGTATATATATATATATACAGGCATACCCCGCATTAACGTACGCAATGGGACCGGAGCATGTATGTAAAGCGAAAATGTACTTAAAGTGAAGCACTACCTTTTCCCACCTATCGATGCATGTACTGTACTGCAATCGATATATACGTGCATAACTGATGTAAATAACGCATTTGTAACAAGCTCTATAGTCTTCCTGCTTGCGCACAGCTTCGGTACAGGTAGGAAGCCGGTATTGTTGTTCAGGACGTGATGACAGGCGCATGCGTGAGCTGCCGTTTGCCTATTGGGCGATATGTACTTACTCGCGAGTGTACTTAAAGTGAGTGTACTTAAAGCGGGGTATGCCTGTATATATATATGTGTGTGTGTATGTATATATATATGTGTGTGTGTGTGTGTGTGTGTGTGTGTATATGTATATATATATATATGTGTGTATGTGTATATATATATATATATATATATATATATATATATATATACACACACACACAGTGGTTGACAAATCACCAAAAAATCTACTCGCCACCTAGTACCAAACGTGTGCTGCTTGGGCCAATATTTACTCGCCCGGGGGTTAAATACACTCGCCCGGGGGTTAAATACACTCGCCCGGGGCGAGCAAATGTATAGGTTTGTCGAACACTGTATATATATATATATATATATATATATATATATAATGTGTGTATATATACATACACACTATATATATATATATATATATATATATATATATATATATATATATATATATATATATATATATATATACACACACACACACAATATATGTATATATATATGTGTGTGTATATATACATACACTATATATATATATATATATATATATATATATATATATATATATATATATACACACACATAATGTATGTATATATATATATTACTCTCCGACGAAGCGCCAGCAGGGCGTGAAACGCGTTAGAGACAGTTTTTTCCTGCACCCATACCTGTCTGCACCATGACTTTCCAATAAAGAACTTTTATTTTCATCATACTGCTGCTGTCCTGTGGATCCAGTTCTTTGCTGTGCGCTGCACTTCTACATCTATGTATATATATATATATAGTCATCACTTTTGGTAACTTTTTAATGTTAATGCACCCGGCACTAAGGACCCATTATCAGTCTTCAATAGCTGTTTATCTAAGCTCTTACAGTGGATGAGTGCCATTTGGTTGAGGTTGAATCCTGATAAGATAGACGTGCTCGTGGTGGATGCAAAACCATGAAACCATGCATTGTTCGTGATTGCAGTTACTGATGTTTAATTTCAACATTACATTGTAAGGATTCCTTCACCCTTTAAGTTCTAGAGGGGCTTAAAACACATTAAAAGGAAGACGAGGTAATAGCCCCATGTCCTAAGAGTTAAGTTATTACATGAACTTCATTTAACCATTATATATATATATATTTATTTATATATATATATATATAATCAAAAAATAAATAGATGATACCGTTCTGTGGCTAACAAAATGCTTTTATTTGTGCGAGCTTTCGAGATACACTGATCTCTTCTTCCGGCGATGTTACAATGTTATTGAAGCTCGGCTAACACGGTACTGATACCTCTACATGTATATATATATATATTTTTTTTTACCATGAGTGGTTTCCCGGGTTACGGACTTTTCCATTTCCTATTTGTTATGTGCTAGGGTTACATTCAGTCTGTCAGAAATGCTGGCTGCTGTAGCCAAGTCATCATATGATTTCTGCTCTTTTCTCACAATCGGAAGACAACAAGACTGCAGCTAGGTCATCACACTGGCCTTAGGCTTGCGGGCTTCCAGCTGCTAAACTCTGTCCGTGTGCGGAATCTTGGTGTTGTCCTTGACTCTGACTTAAACCCTTAAACATCAGGTGTCAGCCGTGATCAAATCTTCATTCTTCCACATAAAGAATATAACCTGGATTAAGCACTTGATACCCCAGAGGATCTAACTACCCTTATCCATGCCTTTGTGTCCTCATGCCTTGACTACTGCAATGCACCTGGGTCTTCCAGAAAAAGAGCTGCACCGCCTGCAACTAGTGCAGAATACTGCAGGCAGATTGTTAACTAACCAAACCCGTTCTTAGCACATGACACCTGTTTTCCGTTCTCTGCGCTGTCTGCCTGTAAAATGGCGACTTTATTTTAAGCTTGGCTTGTTGACATTCAAAGCACTACATGACTATGGTCCCAGCTATCTGAAAGAGCTTATATTCCCTATATTCCCATTCACTCACTGCGATCTGCAGATAAAGGACTCCTAAAAGTTCCCAGAATCTCCTTGATTTCCTTTGGGACCAGAACTTTTAGCCACGCTGCTCCCAGTCTCTGGAACAGTCTGCCTCGTACAGTTCGAGAGGCCCCCCTCTGGAAATATATAAAAACAGGCTCAAGACCGACCTGTTTACCCAGGCATTTAATTAATGAACCACAACCTGTCCAGCATTTAATAGCTACTGTACTGTCCTGTACTGTACTGTCCCATCCTCTATTGTATCTTTCCTTGTGTTTGGTCTCTCTTATAACTGTAACAGGTTTCCCCACCCTCTGGGAACTTAAGCTATTACAAGGTGTGTTGTGCTGGTTACCTGCTGGTTCACAGGATGCTGAGCTTTCCGCCGGTGGTATGGGGAAGACAGGACAGGCTTTTGGTGATGTTTAGTCCTTCTCTCGGTGGTTCAGCGCCTCCATCTCTTGCAGGCTCCAGGAGTGCCGAGGACAATCCCAGCAGGAGAACTCTGATACTCCCCCTGATAGGTTGCAGTCTCAGGCAGGAGTTTTTAAAAGAACTTGAACTTTATTATGCACACCAGCAGCATACAGCATATAACTGATTCAATTATCTTCCAAGCCTCAGGATGGTCCCTCAAATCAACCCCCAGGCAAGGGCATCAGAGCCTATCCTAGCTCTTCCCCTACTCCCAGCCTTAAGGGAGGGATGGAAGGTTGTCAGAGCCCTGCACACACGCTTCCTGGTACAGCTCTCAGGGGAGAGAACATTGACTTAAATTTGCATGTGTAGCCCCTTAAGTACCCTGGGGGAGGGTCCCAGGTCTGAGCCCTTGATTGTGCAGAACACAGACCCTTGGCCCACCTCTCCCTGTCACTCAAGTGAGCTGCTTATTGCAGGGGAAACCCCGGATTGGGCCTAACACTGCCTGTGCTGTACCAGGACTTACATGTTAAGCAGGGCGGATTAGTAGCCAAAAAGAAAACATGGCTACATAACCTTAAATGTTTTCTTCTTTTTCCCTTTTTATAACTGTGAAGCGCTTTGAACCCTGTTGGGAGAAAAGTGATGTATAAATAAAATCATTAGTATTAATGTGTTCTGCTTTGTTGGTTTACTTGCTTTTCAATTGTAATGTGCTGTTGGTTGATAATTTGTTGGGGATTGGCTAGAGTTGCTTTAGTGCTCTGTGATTTGGGCTGAACTCAGCTCTCTTGTTAACACTGTCACTGACTGCCACTGCGACATTACACTCCTTCTGCACCACACCCACAATTCCCAACTTTAAAAAAATATATCAATAAAAAACATGAAATTACCTGGAACAGCCTCCGGCTGTGACACCTGCTGAATTTCTAAGATGACGTTAAATCCATTGTAACATTCCGGCTTCTGCTGGGTGCAGGAAGGGAGGAGGTGTCTAGAGGTGCAAGAAACATGGCCAGGCAGCTTATGAACCAGTGATGCTGGGACAGAGGTGTAATAGCCAGCAGTTTCACATCCTGCCTGGGAGATACTGCATAGAGGCCAAGATGACTGCCCAATCTTACTGCTTTTCCAGGATAGTTGGGTAGTGTCACTGATATATACACACACCCATACAGAATGTTAGTGTTTTTCTATATTTCATCCTCATAACATTCTCCATTGTGCAGTTCATATATTAGACATGGGGTTGCCAACTCCAGTCCTCAAGAGCCACCAACCGGTCAGGTTTTAACTCGACAACTGAGCCACGGATTGAACCGGATATCCTTAAAACCTAACCAGTTGGTGGCCCTTGAGGACTGGAGTTGGCCACCCACTATATTAGACAATGATTTGGTGCACGATTAAAGAAGAAAATCTTCTGTTGTAAAGTTTTTAATTTACACTTTTCAGACTCACTAACGTGATGAGCCCCAAAAATGCTGGAATGTTTATGATCTTTACAAGCCTCATACTTCCTTTTAATATAGTAAAATCTTGATGTTTTTAGATCACTCCTGGTAGATATTTAAATGAGCCCCAGAGGGGCTTTCAACCCACGGCAAAGAAATGCTTACCATGCCGGATTTGGTAGCAAAGTGGTTCAAGTTAAGAGATCACCCCCTACTAAGCTGAAGGCATCTGAAATGCAGTGCCATGTGTTGCCCTCTGTAAAGTACAGAAACAAGTTTTATATATAGATATATAGTTTCTGTCTGTTATTTTACTTCTGCATTATATAAGCCTCCTCTTCAGTAAACAATCTTACATAATTACTGCTATTAATCACAGCCAAGCATAAGCTACAAATATGCAACACACATTAAACCCCTATGTTTAACTAAACCGCAGAAAAGTACACTAGCAATTTTCGACACAGTGATTGCTTCTAGGATTGATTTTCTGCTAAATGAGCAATAAATCAGTTGCTGCTGCTGTGATTCTAAATTGTTTTAAATAACAGTAATATTAATATAATGTGGATCTTTTGAGGCATCCAAATAAAGAACGTTGTGTACTGCCAGCCAGTGCACTACCGGTCGTGTCTAATAAAAGCAAACCCATTGACATTTATTCATCAACATAAGTCTATGAGGAGAGCTGAGCCAACAGATATTGTGTATGGAAAAAGTGTGTGTGTCTGTGTGTCTGTGTGTATGTGTATGTGTATATATATATATATACAATTAAGGACTGCGCTTGGGTGTAGTATGACAGCAAAAAATTAAAGATAAATACAAAATAAAAATAATGATCTATAAAACAACAATAATACTAACTAACTGTGAAATCAATGATATTAAATAAAAAATGCATGAATAATTGCATAGAGGTGTGCTGTGGACCCACTCAATACCATACTATATATTAAGTCCTTTGAAGTCCAAATATGTCCAATACAAGGGAAATAAAAGGCACTATCAGGATAAGGGCAGCTTCTTTAAAGGGCACAACGACCTCCCTCTCCACCTGCATAGAAAATAGGGCTAGGTGTGCTGTGGATCTCCTAGCGTCACTCCAAGACCTGCTCGACATCTTTATCCAACGTGTGACGTCATCCGCTTGTTCCGCCACATCGAGTGTCCCTGGTGGGAACCTAAATCATCTGGAGATGTGTTCCCGGGGAAGGAAATCTGTGGAGAGCCTGATGTCGTGAGTTCCTGCGGGCGGTGATTCACGAGGGCCAAATCGGATGTAGTGGAGTCACGGAGCAGTGTAGCAGAGCTGCGGCGTTTCCTGATCCTTTAGAGCATGAGTATTATCTCATAACATGGTTTTTTACTTCTTATGTTTGTGAGTTCATTTTATGAGCCTTTTTGGGAATTAAATACCTTTTTATACAGTAATGCACTAGGATTGGGTGCTTTTTTCTTCTATTTTATATATATATATATATATATATATATATATATATACTGTACATATAATATTTTTTTATATATATTTTTGTGTGTGTATATATATATATATGTGTGTGTGTGTATAACATACGTTACCAGCGAAGGTAAGAAGGCAACCGCACTCAGTGAGTATCAGAATGATGATTTTTAGTATAAAAGATACTTGCACATTGAACCAACGTTTCGGTCCCCAAACGGGACCTTCCTCGGGGGGGGTGCAGAGAACAAGTGACCGCCAGTGACTTATATACCCACCACCCAAGTGCCCAAGACACACCTACTAATTAAAAACTCCCACAAACTTTTAAGATGGGATCATGAACCAAGAAACCCGAGCGACGTTTCAGAATCGCCTCAACTGACCTGTATGATTGGCTAAATTTTGTGATGAAGGCCATCCTACCAGTCCAATGAGTACGTCCCTTATCCTTATTCAAACGCTTTCTATCGTTAGTCATTTTCAAAAGATCCAGTCTCTCCAGACCAGCTGCATTTTGAAAAGAGTCATGAATGAGGGAAATCTCTAAGCCTTTCTGAACAAATTTGTCCTATAATAAACTAGATTGTGCAACAAAATCTAAGTCGGTTGAGCAATTGCACCTCAACCGACTAAATTGGCTAAACGGAATATTTTTAAGCCAAATGATGACTACTTTTGGCATGAGGGTAGCTATTGGTAGCTACCTCCTTTATATGCACATCGGTTTGGATGTTGTTGCACAAATCAACTTTGAGAAGGAGATCCAAAAAAACAATAGAGGCAGAATCCAGAATTTGTGTGAAGACCAATCCAAATGCATTACTAGAAAAGTGCGAAAAAAAATCCTTAATTTCACCAAAATCAGTGTCCCAAATAATAAGAATATGATCTATGAAACGGCCATAGTAAGCCAGGCCCGCTCCATATGGGTGACTTGTCCAGACATGGCTCTCCTCCCAGCACCCCATAAAAAGATTGGCATAACTAGGGGCAAGAGACGACAGAGAAGCCCAATGCTACATCAAACATGACAAAAATACACAGTAAAATACTTATATATTCTCTTGAAAAAGGGTAATTTAGTTTAACCCTTTGGCCAAAGCGTTGTAAGCTTGCGAGCCACGACAAGGCAGACACCTGTTCGCAAGTCCTAACACTACCAGATAAAATACTAATATACCTCTATTAGGATTAAAATTCTCATTTACCTCTATTAAGAGGGAGAAAGACCACATTGGATCTATATCCAGTAGAATGAAAGTACCTACTAACTAGGGAAGTGGGGAGGGGCGGGCTTAAAACCTTATAGTGTTAGGACTTGCGAACAGGTGTCTGCCTTGTCGTGGCTTGCAAGCTTACAACGCTTTGGCCAAAGGGTTAAACTAAATTACCCTTTTTCAAGAGAATATATAAGTATTTTACTGTGTATTTTTGTCATGTTGGATGTAGCATGGGGCTTCTCTGTCGTCTGTTGTATACATATGCCACGCTCAATAGCACTCCTTTTTGACACATATATATATATATATATTTTGTAGGGGCTCTGGGGTTCCCAAAAAGAGCTTGCTGGGGTTTTGTGTTCCCATGGCCGTTCCACAGATTTGAAGATAAAATTGTGATTGAAACAAAAAATAATTGTGTGAAAGTATAAATTCGATAATAGAAAGAATAAAATGAATCTTTGTTTGAGACAAACCATTATCACCATCTAAAAAGTGTTTCACCCCAGACAGACCTATGTGATGATTGATACAGGTATGAAGTGTCTAAACATCAGGAGTGGCCCACAAATATGATGGTCGCCCCTTGATCTTGGTGACGGACTCGATGACATGCAAACTGTCCCGTATGTGTGACCGCAATGATGTAACATGGGTCTGTAGATAATAATCTAGATACTGGGAAAAGTTTGATGTCTAGTCCATCCCAGAAACAATAGGTCTGCCTGGGAGGTTACAAAGGGACTTGTGCACTTTGGGTAAATGATAAAAAATAGGCACCCGGGGATGTGTAATAAATACATTTTTTCATTCTATGTCAGTAATAATGCACTCTGATTGGCCCAATCAGATAGTAAGACCACACCTTGAATATGGAGTACAATTTTGGGCACCAAACCTAAGAAAAGACATTATGGAACTAGAGAGAGTGCGGAGAAGAGCCACCAAATTAATAAAGGGGATGGACATTCTAACTTATGAGGAGAGGCTAGCTATATTGGATTTATTTACATTAGAAAAGAGGCGTCTAAGAGGGGATATGATAACTATATACAAATATATTCAAGGACAATACAAGGAGCTTTCAAAAGAACTATTCATCCCACGGGCAGTACAAAGGACTCGGGGCCATCCCTTAAGGTTGGAGGAAAGGAAATTTCACCAGCAACAAAGGAAAGGGTTCTTCTAGATGAGCATGTTCTCTAACATCAAAAATAGGCTTACTTTTATTTTCCTGTGAGCCACTTTCAAGGCATCATCATAATATTGCAGGTCCTAACACTAACTGATTAAAATCCTTATTTACCTCTATAATTAGAGGAAGGATCGTCGTGGTATTGAATCTGTCGCAACAAACTGCATGAAAAGAAAACCTGCTTACTTGGACAGTTGGGAGGGGCGAGCTTTAAACCCTGAGTGGGAGGAGCCACTAATAACTAAAACAGCTGAGACCAGCTGGACAAAGTTAACACACACACAAATACGCAGCAAGTTCTCATTTTATCCAACAAAATGATGCATGCTAACAATTGGCATTAGGTTTTGCTAGAGGTTTACATTAGGTTTTGGGGTATTGGAGTACTGTGTCTTATCTTGCAGTATTGCTGGGAGTGTTTCCTGCACCGGGGTAAGGGGGGGGGGGGTATATTTCCTGCACGTTGTCTTCGCCCAGCTATAGACATGCACATGCAAAACAGAAATAGAAAAAAACATTAAACAATTTAAAACAATCAGCTGTCTTTTTTTTTTTTAGATTAAAAATATTGGCGGCGCATCTATATTTTAAAATACATTTATAACTAGGAGCAGTCGTCAAACAAGTCGATGGACCTCTAGGGAAGAGCTCTTTTATGCCTCAAAAGGCCATTGATGCTATCTCTTACGGTTCTCATAAGAAGAGTGGTAACATTAAAAAAGCGCATCACTTCTTCCATAATTGTGTTCCTTAAATTTGCAGGAAGTCCCTTATTGTATTTATTGCCTTCATAATTGACATTTTGGGTCCACTCGCTGTACAGCTCAAAACTGATGTGGTGTTTAAAGATGAACAGGGCATTTTTCTGAGGTAAACCATCGCATCTGATCTTGTATTTATCCCAGATGCTCTGGGGCAGTTCTCTCAACAAGATGTCTGGGAGCATTACAATCCTGGGTGCTGGAGCAGATGTGCTTCTGGCAGCGGGCTGGGGTAGATGGTCTGGGAGGATGCTTTCCTCCTGTCGTGGCCTTACCGGGGTGTTCATCTCCTCCACCAGAAGAGTATACGTGTATTCTGCAGGCGGAGGGGTGAGTGTGGGGGGTCCTGTGGTGTGCTTGTTGTTGGCACTGTGAAGGTCAAATCCAGGGAGAGAATAAGGCGCCTCCAGGCCACCATCCTGCTCCTGCGTCTGACAAACAGGGGCAGGGACTCCAAGCAAAGAATAGAGCCCCGCGATGTTCCTCTCAATCTTATCCAGTCGAACACCCATGCACCTATCCATATTTTCCATGGTCTCCAAAAGACGATCCATCTTGGCCTCCATTTAGTCCCTGTATTGCTCTGTTGAGTTGTCAGTGAAAGCGACATCACTGAAAACATCCAGCATGTGGGCGACCGAGCTGGATCTGGTGCAAGGAGTACTAGAGTCACGCGGACGAACATCTGCGTGGCTGGGTGCTTGAACAGGTAAGCAGGGGGGGGGGTTCCGGGTGGAATCGGTGTGGCTGGGTGCTTGAGCACGTAAGTTGGGGTTTCCAGATGGGCATTGGTGTGGATGGGTGCTTGAGCAGGTAAGCTGGGTGTTTCTGGACGGGCATCGGCGTGGATGGGTGCTGGAGCAGGCAAGCTGGGGGTTTCCATACGAGCATCGGTGGACAACGGGTCAGAGCCTGCGAATTTTTTGGAATCGGTGGTGGTGAGCGATGGCAGTAAAAAGTCCGGGACGTCCGATTCGGCTTCGATGGGTGCGGGGCACTTCTGGTGCTCGGTCAAACAGATTGATTAAAGTTAATTTTGGCCATTTTCTTTCTCACATAATAAGGACCAGGCTTCTTTGCCTTGGGAGTCTTCGGAACGTTTGCTTTATTAACCTTTGGCTTTGGCTTGGAAACAGCTTTCACCTTTCGCTTTCTCGTGGTCAGCAAAGCAGGAGAAAGCAGGTTCCTGGGTCCGTAGAATTGGGGAAGATCCATGGAAGCAGATGGAAGAATGCACAATACAGTATCTGGACAAGAGCTCGTTCAGATAGAGATCAGCGTGTGGGAGATTATGCAATTTGTGTCAACTTTTTTGCACTGTGTCCCTATTTGAATCTTTGGGCAGACATGGACACGACCTGCAGGTGTTAAAATTGGACGTACAGTGCTTAACCTGTAGAGCGAGGTCCATCACATTGTGTAAATACCCTATTACTTCTGTTGATTCATTGCACATCGAATATACAGTACATTCCTCTGTGCTTGATTTCTTTCCTAAAGCAGCTATGCAGAGGAAACTTGTTTCAAAGGATCTCAGCATGAGAATACAGGATATGTACAAGAAAGGACACAGAATTTTACAGATCCAACACTGGTTATGTTCTTCGGGCCTCGTTTTAGCAAAAAGCACTGTCCTTTATCATGCGCATGGTAACGCAAAAAGTGTAAAGCGGAGTACCACAGTCACAACAGAGTAAGTATTTTTGTTTTCATTACTGTATGTAATTACTGTGTTACTTGTATAAGCTTCTTGCTTATCAAAATGCATTTGTACGTTTGCTTGTTTTCTTTACAAGTATTTTAGAGGCAAAAAAATACTATATTATTTTTAGAAGAAAATATAAAATGTATTTTTTGACTCTTGATGCTTATACAGTAATGTAGAAAACTGTATATAGTATAATGTATACAGTACTGTACTGTAAATCATATATTTGTGTTGACTTAACTTTGGGCCTACTGTAACAAATTGTTCTCTTTTCCTTTACACTGTAGTACAAAGCGTCTGGTGGACACAATCAGCGTGACTGAGGAGCGCTGTGCAGCAAGAGTCAAGACTGTTCTAGAGAACGGTCACAATATCACAGCATCCGAGACCAGCATCAGGTGATGAGACGCCAATTTGGATTGAAATATGGACGTGTAAAGTAACAAAGTACAATACTGTTTATTGCATATAGTACTAAATAAAGTACAGTTTACAGTAGTACTACCCCGTGAATACCTTATAGTACAGTATACAGTAGTAATAAAGTTCAGTATATTTGCAATAGTACTGTATGCAGAGTGCTGTGCCGTAGTTGGGACAGGGCAGGTAAAGTGTTGTACAGTACACTACTGTACCGGTGCGCAAACTGGGGGGTGCGCCCCCTTGGGGGGCGCAAGATTATGTAGGGGAGGCGCAGGCTGCGTGCGGGGAAACCTGGGGGCGGGCAGAGCAGTGCACGGGCGGCCAGAAGCTCCTTGCTGAGGCTGCTTCCAGTTCTCTGCTCTGTCTGTGTCAGAGGGGGCAGGGCCTTGCTGCGGGGCCTTCCCTGCACACAGACAAGCCCTCCTCCTCCTGTCTGTTACCCGCCCGTTTTCAGCAGCTCATGTGGGGACCTGAGCAGGCTTAGTTACATCCCTCCCACACCCAGGATCACCTGAGGCACAGAGACCAAAGTATCAGATCAAAGCTCATCACTTATTGATTAAAAATGCCTTGAGGTCAAACTCGATGTTAAGGCCTGATGGTGTAAGCGTCTGGAGTTCGTATATCCAGAAGGACTCTTTTTTGCCCAGGAGGCTATTTATATTTCCTCCCCGCCAGTTTGGTATAAGAGCTTCTATGGCCATGCATTTCAATCCTGTAGGGTCCTTCCCATGTACCTGGAGAAAGTGATTCGACACGCTGTGTGTGACTAAACCTTTGGTGATATTGTAGACATGTTCATATAAACGGCGTTTTATTGATCTTGTTGTCATTCCCACATATTGCAAACCGCAGGGACACTCCAGGAGATAAATGACATTTGTACTATTGCATGTGATGTGTTGTTTGATGTTATACATTTTTTTAGTAACTGTAGACGAAAAAGAAGTACTTCTGAGACTATGCTTACAGGCTGTGCAAGCGTTACAAGTAAAGTAGCCCTTAAGACCAAAGCTATTTTGTGGTTTCTTCCGTATTAGAGGACAACTGGGTGCCAGTTGTTGTCCAATATTTGGTGCCCTTTTAAACACAATATCTGGTTTCTTAGGAAGTATATTAACTAAATCCATATCTTTCAATAGGATAGGCCAATGCTTGTATAAGATTTTCTTTATATTGGGGGCCATAGAATTATATTGAGTGATAAATGGAATTTTGGCCTTTGTCTCAGGTTTCTTTCTGTACTGAAGAAGGCTTTCTCTATCTAATTGTTCAACCTCCGATATGGTCTGGTTCAACTTATGTACTGGATATTTTCTTTCAATGAATTTGTTTTTTAGATCATATGCTTGAGATTGAAAAACGCTATTGCTTGAGCTATTCCTTTTTAGCCTGATGAACTGGCCCTTAGGTATGTTATTGATCCACGCAGGGTTGTGATGACTATTGGCGTGTAAATAGTTGTTGGCTTGGACAGTTTTAAAGAAGGTTTTCGTGAGTAAATTATTATTTTCTATATATATATACATAAATCCAAAAATTCAATAGATGTGTAACTAGAAGTGAAAGTGAAATTAAGGTTAAAAGGATTAGTATTCATATATTCTTGAAATGATACTAAATCTTGTGAAGTGCCCGACCAAATAAAGAAAATATCGTCGATGTAGCGCCGCCATAGGACCCGTGGGATCGCTGCTGAGTTTGGGAGCTAACATCTACCATCACGAGAGGGGATACTCTCTGAATTATCCACTGCATATTTACCATCAGAGTCTGGTAAGCGGCCAGCTTAGCCAGTGTTGGTGTGCACATATATACCTTTTTAGTGTTTATTATTCATTATATATTGAATTGTCTTATTAAATGTTTTTATTGCTCATTAATCATCTGTTTGTCTCAGCCTTCGTTGTCTATATGTGTTAGTATGTTTGTTCTTTAGGAGGTTTTATTGTATTACACTATGTTTGTTTTTATATCTTTTACATGATTTGACCGTCTTCGTGAGGAGAGCCCCAGAGGACATCCACTTCTATCTGGTTGTATATATTTTGATTCAGGCTTAGCGCCATAGATATAACATTTTTCTTCCTCCCTTATCATATGATACGCTCTGTAATGAGAAGGAAGAATTTTACGGACACAGTAAAACCACATATTTACTTACTGTACAGTATAGTAGTGCAGAGGTGAGCAAATTTTTTATGCCGAGCCCCCCTTTTTATCCATGAAATTTCTCGGGCCCCCCCTGCCTGATGTAATCAAAATCACATGAAAAAAAAACATTTATTAAACAGTATACAATGTAAATACAAATATGTCTATAGTGTTCGCGACGGCGACTTCACCCGTCGCCGCTAGCGAAAGTTGTATTTCGCTTTGCGGCGGCGGTGTGGGCGACCAGGCCATTGATTGGTTCAGGGGCTGTCACATGAGGCGACAGCCCCTGAAAAATCAAATATTGCCGGCTTCAAAAAATCGCGTCGCCACATCACGCTTACTATAAGCGCACGCGGCGACAATTCATTCGTTTTCGGGCAACGTCACGTCGCCGGCACTATAAGCGCAGCCTAAATACTTACATACTTCAACAGCTCGCTCTTGCAAAATCAGCCTGCGTCCACGCTGCCACAGAGACATCACCAACTGTACAAGCATGAGCACAGGGTGTCCTGCATAATTTTACAAGGACGAGCGGGGAAGTATTAACACTTTTTTTTTAATTATTTCTGTACATTCATAGTATGATTGATATAGTGGCAGCCTACCCTCTCACTTGCAGAGGATCGCAGCGAAGCAGGTTGCCAGCGGAGGAGAGCAGGAACACAGCGCTATTGTAGGGCAGACACCGGAAAAAGGGCGTTTGACATCACAGCGCTTGAGCGTGCTCCTCCCACGTACCTCCGAATCACGTGGCCGCCACCTGCACTATTCTGTTTGGCCGCCCGCGCACATCTTTTTTGCCGCATGCGCCCCGCCTAAATAATCTTACGCCCGGGGCGCCCCCCCCCCCTTAGTCTGTGCACCGCTGCATTCAATCACAACACCCACACACAATCACAACAGACACAACCAGCACTCAATCACAACCAACACACACACAATCAAAATACACACACAGAGACAACCAACAGGCACAACACACACACACACAACACCCACTCAATCACAACCAACAGAGCACACAACAATAAATAATAAAAACAACCAATCACAACACACACAGCCAACACTCACATAATCACAACCAACACATACAACATTCAATCACAACACCCACACACACCTAATCACAACACACACACAGACAGACAACCAACAGGCACAACACACACACACACACACTCAATCACAACCAACACACACACACTGCAGTCCCTATATACACAAACACACATATATAAATACACACATACAAAAATATATAAATATATACATATATAAATAAACACACACACGTATATACACACACACACACACACACACGTATATACATACCTACACACACACGTATATACACACACACACGTACACACATATATATATATACACACACACATATATACACACACACACACACATGTATATATACACACACACGCACACACCTGGTGGGGTTTGGGAGCTAACATCTACCATCACGAGAGGGGATACTCTCTGAATTATCCACTGCATATTTACCATCAGAGTCTGGTAAGCGGCCAGCTTAGCCAGTGTTGGTGTGCACATATATACCTTTTTAGTGTTTATTATTCATTATATATTGAATTGTCTTATTAAATGTTTTTATTGCTCATTAATCATCTGTTTGTCTCAGCCTTCGTTGTCTATATGTGTTAGTATGTTTGTTCTTTAGGAGGTTTTATTGTATTACACTATGTTTGTTTTTATATCTTTTACATGATTTGACCGTCTTCGTGAGGAGAGCCCCAGAGGACATCCACTTCTATCTGGTTGTATATATTTTGATTCAGGCTTAGCGCCATAGATATAACATTTTTCTTCATCTGTTTATCTGACATAGGGTGTCAGAGTTATATCATAGGCTGCTGGTCTTTTTTATTATTTTTATCATTAGCGCTGCCTTGTTTTGTTGTTAATATGATAAGGGAGGCCAACAAGATCAAAAGAGTGGACCAAGCACGGGCATGGATCGAAAGTGGCGAGACTTTTTAGGATGTCATCTTTTCTGACGAGACAACTGTAGCTCTTGAGAGATTTGCCACATTTGCATTCCACATAAAAGGACGCCTATTTCTGAAGCCACGGCTCAAGCACCCACTGAAGATGCATGTGTGGGGTGCGAGCTCTAGATGTGGACCAGGATGCATAATCATCTTTAAGGGTAAAATAATGCACAAAGACACATGCTGTAGCCTTATGCACTGTACAGTACAACTGCAGTGTATTTTGTACCCTAATGGTAAATTCTTCTTCTATTGTACCAGGAATCATGGATAAAGTATTTTTCAAAGAGCAAATTGTCACCCGTATTGTTGAATACATTAAGCATGATTTCCCATCTGGTGGTCACCGTTTCTTCCAGGACAATGACCCTAAATATACTGCCACTTCTGCCTATATTCTTGCGAGCGGTATGAACTGGGTTAAGACACCACAGGAGTAAGTTGTTCAGTTTACTGTACTGTACATTAACCTTTTTCTCATTGTTTTAAACCGTTTTTATCTGTTCAACTAATTCTCCATTTTTCTCCACCCTCTTATTCCAGATCACCAGATTTGAATCCCATCGAACTGGTGTGGCATGCGATGAAGGATCATATACGAAAGGTCGTGAAACTGTCCAAAAAGGAGAAATTAATACAAGGAATAATTAGTTTATGGAACGACATACTCACAATACAAAGATGCAACAACTATATTGACAATATTGCCAGCGTGTTGCCCGTTATTTTACAGCGTAATGGGAGTGCCACCGGAATGTGGGAAGGTACTGTAGTAAGGTAAGTACAGGTAGAGTAAGTATAGTACAGGTAAGTATGGCACTCAAAATAACCATTTTATGTCTGCGCTTACTCTCCACTTTCTATATATTATATACAGTATGTACAGTACATTTGTATTAGACATGTGTACTGTCTTGCCTATTATAGTTATATATATATTTATATACTGTATATAGTTATACAGTTACAGTATATATAGTTTGCAGTAGTTCTAGTCCAGTATTGTTAAACAGTCAAGGCCTTCAGTGCACTAATCCTGCTGAAAAATGTTTTTCTTTCACAGAAGATTGATGCAGCACTACTGGTAGGGGTGGGGGGAAATGTCCAAACTTATTGTACTGTGTGCATAATAACAGTCAATAGTTTGTCCTAATACCCCGCTCTCTCAATGACAAAAGAACTACAGAATGCAATGCAGCCTGAAAAAGAATGAGAATGTGTGAATGTTCTGTATCGCTCTGGTGGAGATGTCGATAAGCAGTTGAATGCCGTTTTGCTAGGTTTTGTGACGCGGTTTGAGCGTGGACCCCAAATATTTAAAAAAAAAATACATTTTTTTACACACACTGCATACACTCGCAGCACACTGCACACACACACTGCACACACTCAGCACACTGCACACACTCACAGAACACTGCACATACTGACAGCACACTCTCACAGTACACATACCCGCCTACCTCCCTAACTTTGGTGTCAGCTGCTGGGGCGTCGTGGGGTTGCTGGATCGTTGCGGAGCTGGGGAGGAGGGTATTGGTGCGGGGCTGGGGGGGAGTCGATGTGAAGCTGCTGGGGGAAGTGAGGCTGCGAGGGGAATGCTGGGGGAAGTACGGTGGCTACTTGGGGACATGTAGGGCTGCCGGCACGCCCGCGCATGTGTGTGAAACCGGTCACAGGACTCTACAGTTCTGTTGTAGTTCATCGTGCAAAAATCAAAGCCTGAGAAATAATTTATCGCTCTAGGGGAGGGGTCGATAAGCAGTTGAATACCGTTTTGTGAGGGGGGAAGGTGCAACTTTGCCAGTCCGGGTGTAATGCTGTGATGCGCATGTGTATCAAACCAGGCAAAGTAATTACTCAGCAGAGAACCCAGGCTCAAAGAAAATGTGTCTTTGTTTTTTAAGGAAGCTCCCGTGGTCTGGGGAAGTTAAGGATAACAACTTGAATGCCTTTTGCAACTAAATTAGTTCGTCTTTGTCTAATGTGTGTGCGTCTTTGAATCCTTGGAACTGTTTTAAAATGTAATAAAGAGTTTACACTCAGAGACCATGTTTGTGTGAGTGTAATATAAAGTTGAACGTATTGAATAATAACTATAGAATAAAAGCTATTAAAAAAAATTTGTTTTGGTTTCTTAGCAGAATTAATTACACATGCAAGTCTACTGTAATTATACTGCAAAATGCAACATCATTGATAAAATAAAACAGTCGATGATAATAATGTAAAATGTATTGAATATGAAATCATAGCATCATACTGTATAAGGTTTTGTGTAAAGCTCACAATTATTATCTATTTCTCAATAAAAATGACATTGTCACTTAAATTTTGTTTCCTCGTTGGATTTGTAAATCAGATTCACAATGCGCATGCGTCTGGTCACTCCAGTAGTCTGCATTATAGTTGACAGGTGCCTGCTGAAGCGTCTGTGATGTGGGGAATAGGCTGGAAATCTTGCTGGTAATCTGACGGGGTGTTACGCCGATGCTCGCCACAAACCGGGACCGGACCGCGGGGCTGAGGTGGGGTTATATAATCACCGACCTTAGTCCACGCAGACTGATCCGGAGTGCGCAGTTCGTAGTCGTACATCGCAGGGTCAGGATTGGAGAAGGCAGCATCGTCGTTAATGAAGCAGGAGTTCGGCAACAGGAAATCAGGAGTGCCCCGCTTCAGCTTAGGAGCGTGAGCGCGGGGGTGGCTTCTGCGCGAGGAGCGGCCTCGGCCCATGACGCCGATCTCAGCAGGAGGAGACAGCAGGCTGGCCGAAGTTCACCGCAGGGCAGCGTCGGGAAGAACCAACGCTTCAGCGCAGAAGTCCAAGGCAGGCCACTGCAAGAGGATCGCAGCAGGCCGCAGGAAAGGAAGGGTAGCCACTGCTAGGAGGGAATGCAGCAGTTACCAGTGCTGGCATCAACGCTTCAGCACAGGCGTCCAGGGTAGGCCACTGCAGGAGAATAGCAGCAGGCCGCAGGACAGGAAGGGTAGCCACTGCTAGGAGGGAATGCAGCAGTTACCAGTGCTGGCATCAACGCTTCAGCACAGGCGTCCAGGATAGGCCACTACAGGAGAATAGCGGCAGGCCACAGGACAGGAAGGGTAGCCACTGCTAGGAGGGAAAGCAGCAGTTACCAGTGCTGGCATCAACACTTCAGCACAGACGTCCAGGGTAGGCCACTGCAAGGAGATAGCAGCAGGCCAGTGCTGGCAACAACGCTTCAGCACAGACGTCCAGGACCAGGCCTCTGGATACTCAGGAACTTGGAAGGTAAGAACGCTAGGAGAGAGGCCTGGGGTGGTTTGTGGCAGAGACAGTAACATAGAGGTAGGAATAGTTATGCTCGGCGCTGGTTCAGAGCCCACGCCTAGAATATAAAGGGCGGAGATCCAATCACAGGAGGAGGGTGTGTGAGAATTCCTCCAATGAAGTAGCACAGGGCAGAAGCTGCAATGAGAGGCAGCACCTGTGTCATAGATTGCCAGAGGAAGCCTGCAACTGCACAGGTCTGCAAGACAATAGTCAAAGCCAGTAGTGGATTCCTTACACGGGGCCAGGTAGCAAGGATTGCGGTTCATCAGGTTTTCACAGACGGTCGGACCGTTATTGTAAGCCGATGCTAGTACATTGCTGGATCGGGAAAGACTTAAATGGATTAAACCCGACTTTTCTCCTTTTGTAGTTGCTATGAGCAAACATTCTGTCAAAAAGTGGGATCACAGACCAATAATCTCTTCTATCTCCCGCAGGAGGAGCAGTACAAAAAAAGCAATCCTCATTAGTTACAATTTGCCTTACCGAATGCTTCCACCAGCGAACATTCGGTGAAAATTTGAAAAATCCATAGTTTGAAATGAAATATTCATATATTTCTGCTAAAGTCGCCTTCTTATTTGTTCCAGCATTAATTGCAGAAAATATAAATAATGCATAACTACACTGGCGACACACTTTATTCGAGCTTGGCTAGTCCCACGAATTCGGGTATACCCGGGTGTATTGAGGTTTGTGACTGTTTTCTGCCCGAGTACATTGAGTTATTTTCCAAGCAGGGATTGAAGCATTTTATTCCCGCTGGCTGCAATACTGCACAGTATATATATATAAACTGCATTACAATTCATGAATTTATGCCATCTGGTAGACACGCGAAGCATTGCAGCCTATTAAATCCTAATCATTATCATTTAACAGATCAGCCGCCCATCAGCCAGGCATGAACCCAGGCTGGGAAGGCAAATGCAACGGGGCTTGTCAGAGGTTAGGAGTGGCGCATTCCAGGTATCTGCCAGGTACATACCGGGTATTTGCTCGAATAAAGTGTGTCGGTGCAGTACTGTCATGTTTGATATAGTACATGTGTGGAGTTGAAATGGTGTCCATTCAGGAATTGTGCAGGGATAACAATGTAGAAATAAGCCCACCGCATTGTGTTTTAGAGCTTTTTATTATGAAACACCTACATTTGATAACGTCTGTAGCATCTTGAACGACCAAGGTGATTCACAATGGATCACTGTGGTAGACTTGGTTTTTAAACACCTGCAAATTGACAAAGTAGTACAGTACATAACTAAGGGTAAAAGGGGGACGATAGACAGCACTCTGATGATGTTAAATTAATGCAATTGCAGGGTGCACGGAACCAAAGGGGACCCTTATTCCCCTGTATAATACTAACAAATCTACGTAAGTACCAGCACTCACTGTCTAATGGCTAAATGATGAAAACAGTTGTAATGCAGAATAAACATTTAATAATAAAACAAACCAGAAATAAATCAAATGTGTTTGCAGAAACCAGTATCACAAATGGGCATGTCACAAAGTGAGGGGGGGGGGGGGGGAAGGAAAAGGGGGAAAAAACATGAAACACAAGGAAAATACACAAAAAATGGAGAACGGCAAGTATGCTAGGGGGGCAACGTTTCGAGGGACTACCTCTTCATCTGGCCCATTCCTCCTGGTCCAAAAGGTCCCAGAGGTACTTCCCTAAGCCTCCCTTCCCCTATAACTGGTCAAATCAGACACCCCTAAAAATAGATAGCAAACATACAGTGTACAGTACTATCCACTGGATAGAGTAAATGGAATTCATTTTTGCCTTCTGGCGGATACGGGAAGAACTGCACCCAAAGAAATCAGAATCCAGGTAATTCAAAGACCAACAATGATAAACACAGGTGTGATTGGTGGCATTCACGGAAGAATAATGCGTAAATGCTGCATGGAATACAGCAGAGTTCACGAAAACGGCTCTGTGAAATGTTCGAATAACGGCCGCTGCATCTGTAATACCACAGCTCACAAGAGAGCAAAGTCTGCTTCTGCGGATACTGCTATTCAGAACAGCTTTTACTCTGGCAATAATCTTTATCAGAGGATGTGGAAGAGACCATAGAAATACTAGAAAATGTCAATGTGGAAATTGTAGATAAACTCATCAAAGGTTTGAGAGAATCTTTTTGTGCTCCCCAATGCCTTGGGGCTTTCGTCCCGTGCTGGACTTGAAATTCATCAATCAGTTTTAAGGGTCCGTCTCTTCAAAATAGAATCCCCAAGATCCATTCTCAATATTCTTAAACCCGAGATGTCCTAGCATTAATAGACTTGCAGAATACATATCTGCAAATCCATATAAGGGCGTCCCATCAAAGGTACTTAAGGTTTTGTGTTATGAAGGCTCATTACCAGTTTGTAGTGCTTGCCTTCAGGCTAGTTATAGCTCCAAGAACATTCACCAAGCCATTATCTCTGAAAGCTGGGCATCTTTATTCTTTCTTATCTGACGACATTCTAATCAGAGCCCATTTTTTTTCAAGAGATAAGGTCTCGTGAAGATAGTTCTACGATAACTTTTTTTTTAATGGAATGGCTGATTCATCTGGGAAAGAGCTTTCTATCCCGTTAAATGAACCTAAGGTTTCTGGGAATTTAGTTAAATACCAGCATGGGCAAAGTTTTCTTACCTCATGAAAAAGAACTAAAAATGTCCAGAACAGAACACTACAGTGGACCATTGCTGCAAGGTTGCTAAGTCTCTTCACCTCTGCCGTAGAAGCAGTGACATGGGCACAATTTCATATCAGAGCACTTCAGATCAATTTTTTAAGGAATTGGGATGGAGAGCCACACAATCATGCGCAGCAGATGAATCTATCTTTACTCACTCAAGAGTTTGAGATGGTGAGAAAGCCTGCCAAGTCTCATGAAAGGCAGTGTGCTAGAGATTGGAACTTGGCACACCTTTTTACAGATGCCAGCTCAAAAGGTTGGGGTGCCTTACTGGGAAGCACAAATGGTACAGTAGAAGTTCTGTATCCGATAAATATCCTGAAGATCAGAGCATTTTCAGGGTGATAATCTAATTCTCCCCTCTTTCAAGGAACGGCTCTGTCATTTCAAACAATGTCACAGCAGTAGCTTACCGGAACAATCAGGGAGGCACAAGATTTCACAAGAATTGAAAGAGGTTTTAATGGTTCTCTTTTTATATATATATACAGTGTTCGACAAATCACCCAAAAATCTACTCGCCCAACCAAAAAATCTACTCGCCACCTAGTCCCGCCCCTAGTCCCACCCCCAACCCTAGTCCCGCCCCCAACCCCGCTTTAAAATAAAATATATAAATAAAATACATTTAATAAATTCCTAGTCAGAACAACATTCGTTTTTGACATAAATGTATTTATTGTATACATTATACTACAATTAGTCCTTGTTACGTGTGTGTGTGTGTGTGTGTGTGTGTGTGTGTGTGTGTGTGTGTGTGTGTGTGTGTGTGTGTGTGTGTGTGTGTGTGTGTGTGTGTAAATGTCGGATCTAGAAATTAAAGCCAGGTGTGAATGACTAGTTTCCTGAACCCCTTAACCAGTGTCTGGACGTCCCCGCTTCACAATATCTAAAGCAGCAATCCCGCCTGGGATTTTACCTGATCCGCAGACCCTCAATGTCCAGGTACCCTCATTCCCGCAATTTTATACATTGGAGGGTATGTGTTCCCTACCTGTCTTCTGGGTTAGGGGGGATTCCGATGTTTCCTGTGTGAAGCTTGAGTCAGATCTGGAAGACAGCAGTATAGGTTATTTCGGTGTAGTCTAGGGCAGTTAAGATATATAAGGGTAAATAAGATATCCAGATCCAGAGTGTGAGACAGACACAGAGAGAGGGTGAGAGAGAGAGGGTGAGAGAGAGAGGGGGTGAGTGAGAGATGGAGAGAGAGGGTGAGAGGGGGTGAGAGATGGAGAGAGGGCGAGAGACAGAGGGGTTGATTGGGTGACGGGGTGATGTGACACTTCTGGTATCCTACACACACACACACACACACACTCCCATGCATGCATGCATACACACACACACTCTCCCATGCATGCATACACACACACCCATGCACATACACACTCTCCCATACACACATGCACACACACATACACACACACACACACACTCCCATACACACACACACTCTCCCATACACACACACTCTCCCATACACACACACACTCTCCCATGCATGCATACACACACACACTCTCACATGCACACATACACACTCTCCCATGCACACACATACACTCTCCCATACACACACGCGCACACACACACACTCTCCCATGCACACACACACACACACACACACATACACTCCCATGCACACACACACACGACAGGGGGAAGAGGAAAGGCCGCGCGACCGAGCATCACCACTGCCCCGCTCGCCCCCGCGACCATCTCCTGCCCTGCGCGGACAGCCACGGGACCGTAGGGAAGCGGAGACCAAGGAGGTAAGGGGGAACACCCCCGCTACCATCTCCAGCACTGCGCGGGGATCGGGGGGAAGCAGGAAGTGGCGCGGGAACCGGGGAGAGAAGGGGGGGAACACCCCCACTACCATCACCCGCCCCGCGGAGCGGGTATCAGTGGGAAGCAGGAAGTGGCGCGGGTATCGGTGGGAAGCGGGGATTAAGGGGGAACACCTCCGCCCCGCGCGGGTATCGGTGGGAAGCGGGAAGTGGCGCGGGGACCGGGGAGAGAAGGAGGGCGAACACCCCCACTACCATCACCCGCCCCGCGGCGCTGGTATCGGTGGGAAGCAGGAAGTGGCGCGGGTATCGGTGGGAAGCGGGGATTAAGGGGGAACACCTCCGCCCCGCGCGGGAAGTGGCGCGGGGACCGGGGAGAGAAGTGGGGATTAAGGGGGAACACCTAGGAGGCAGGGAAGGAGCAGAGGGGCCGCAGGATGGAGGATTAGAGAGTACTTAGTCTCTAACATATTTCCGGCCAGAATGGCCGCTCGTTGGTGGCGGGCTCATATAGAGCCTGGCCGTGCGCCCACAAAGCCTGGGAGCGGGCGCCAATCAGCTGTCAGGTAGGGTTTTTTTTTTGTTTTTTTCAGCCAGCGCGAGCAGGGAAATTTAAAAAAACAAACACGTGTGCTGCTTGGGCCAATATTTACTCGCCCGGAGGTTAAATCCACACGCCCCGGGCGTGTAAATGTATAGGATTGTCGAACACTGTATATATATATAGATATATATATATCTATATATACACATACATACACACACACACACACACACACACACACACACACACACACACGTACGTGTGTGAAAAAGAAAGTACACCCTCTTTGAATTCTATGGTTTTACATATCAGGAAATAATAACAATCCTTATTAGCAGTTCCTTAGCAGGTCTTAAAATTAGTTAAATATAACCTCAGATGAACAACAACACATGACATATTACACTGTCATGATTTATTTAACAAAAATAAAGCCAAAATGGAGAAGCCATGTGTGAAAAACTAAGTACACCTTATGATTCAATAGCTTGTAGAACCACCTTTAGCAGCAATAACTTGAAGTAATCGTTTTCTGTATGCCTTTATCAAAGAGGGTGTACTTTCTTTTTCACACAACTGTGTGTGCGTGTGTGTGTGTGTGTGTATATATATATATATATATATATATATATATATATATATATATATATGAGAGAGAGGTTTTTAATAAGGAAAGAAAGAAGTGTGCGCGTAGGTTAAAGTGACTTTGTTTTATTTTTTCATGGTGCGGCCCGAGTCTTGCAGTCGGACTTAAGAATTGGCCGCCAACTATTCTGAGTTTGACGGGCCTGCAGTACACCGTCTTTCCTACCCAGGAGAGTTATTTTGGGAAGGTAGTATTTGTGCTCTACTGTACCAGGCAGGAAGAACAAGTTTAAACCCCATCGTATGTACAGTACAGTACTGTCATGGCAGCACTCGGAGAAAAATAAATAACGGTAAGAATTGTATATGTATGTATGTATACACATATATACATACACTGTATGTCTGGAAATATGTATGTATGTATACATGCACGGTAACCATGATCATATTTTCCATTCATGCCATACATATACTGCACAAAGAAATAAGAGGAAAATGATAGGAAAGTCCTCTCTGCTGCAGCTGACATTCACTTCCTGAGTTTATTTCATGCAATAAGCACAGTATGGGGAGCGCACACATTTTGTTTGACTAAACTCTCAGTGTATGTTAGAGTTGTATTTTTATAAAAGTCTGTGATTTTCAACCCTTTTTGTACATGAGGGAACTGCAGTGCTTTGCTTTGTCATTTGTTTCATGCCTCTTCAGTGTACGATCCCTTTTTTATTAAACTGTGAGTTTTAAAACATATACTTGTGCACAGAAATGAGCTGGGACACTCAGAACTAAGCTTAAAACATATACTTGTGCACAGAAATGAGCTGGGACTCTCAGAACTAAACTTAAAACATATACTTGTGCACAGAAATGAGCTGGGACTCTCAGAACTAAACTTAAAACATATACTTGTGCACAGAAATGAGCTGGGACTCTCAGAACTAAGCTTAAAACATATACTTGTGCACAGAAATGAGCTGGGACTCTCAGAACTAAGCTTAAAACATATACTTGTGCACAGAAATGAGCTGGGACTCTCAGAACTAAGCTTAAAACATATACTTGTGCACAGAAATGAGCTGGGACTCTCAGAACTAAGCTTAAAACATATACTTGTGCACAGAAATGAGCTGGGACTCTCAGAACTAAACTTAAAACATATACTTGTGCACAGACATGAGCTGGGACTCTCAGAACTAAGCGCTGACAGGCCTCTGGGCTACCAAGTGGTGCCAGGGGGTCTGGCAGGACAGTACGATCCCTTTTTTATCCTAACAACATTCTATATAGTGTGAAGCGTTGATCGAAAAGTTAGTATCGATCGTTATTTTGCTAATAAGTGATTTACAACATAGCCGTGACAACCATGAACCGAGAAATTGCTGCTGCAGTACTTCCTCAGTTACCTGGGGGAAGCGGATTAGCCTTGTACTGTACATCCATTGTGCATATTCTGTTGAATAAAAGTAGAGATGATGTCTGGTGCAATTTGTCTATTTTTCCTGCATCCAATAAATGTTGCTAATGCAGCAATCTTCTACAAAAATTATTTAATGCTACTCTAAGTTCATCTTATGGTGCAGCTTTGTTCCCCATGTACTGTATAATGGATTTTTTTCTCTTTAAAATGCGTTAACCTAGGCTATTCTTTAAACTGTGATAATGCAGATGGCAGCACTGCCACATGAAATCTCCCATTGAAGTCCGTGAGAGTTTCTCTGCAGCAGTGCCCCAATTGGCACTATCACAGCTCTTTACACTTTATTGTAATTATAAGGAACTTGGTTTAGCATTAAAAGGCACCTTTCTGTGATCAATAGAAAAAAAAACCTAAAGGTGAAGAAGGTACAGTATTGTTATTTTTCTTTTAGCATCTGGGAGCTATATGGCAAGCCCTGGCAGACATTTTTATACATCTCTGAGATCCTGCTCTTCAGGACTCAGAAAAATCATCAAGGTTCAAGAGAGTGGGACCAGCAGATTAAAAGTACCACATTTATTTTTAAATTGAACAGTGCATATTGCAGCTTTAAGTGGGACCACAATTTGTAAGTAGATCTAAGAATGGAACCCGCACTCTAGGATCTAACACGCACAGCTGTGTGCTTGTGATGCCAGACCTGGTGCTGGAGACTGGCACCATTGAATAAAAACTCTAGAAGAGTCGCAGCGCCCTCCTGCAACTTTCCCCATGTGAACTCCTCAGACAGAAGCCAGGCGACTGGAATAGAGCACAGCTGTGATCACAGACCTATAAATACCTAGGCCTTGGAACAGTCACCTGGGGCTTCTCTACCCCTTTAATGTTGGCGCCAATTCACATTAGCACATGTTCAGCTCGGTCTTCAAAAATCGTGTTCATATAATAGTGTGATTCCAGTCCTGTATGTAGAGATGCTAATATGATTTAGTAGACCTGCTCTTTATAATCAGCTGTAGGCTATACTCCTGAAAGGCGTCTTTGTACTGTTATTCTGTATAATTTCTACAACACATTTTAGAAATAAAATAAACTTTTAGAGAATGCTGTAATCTTCAGAGTTGACCAAAAAATGCTATCTTCTCAATAGTTCAACTTGCACCAAGTGTGAAGTAACAATCTTTTTAGTTTTCTAAAAGCTTTCTGAGCTATTATATTTAAAATTACATTTGGAATAAAATGATTGAGTTATCCTTACTTTATCAGGTATGCTTCATCTGTGATATCACTTGTGACACTTTAATTGTTCGAAAGGCTGCAGCGCTTTGAGGTTTCTCACGAAACCTTCGTGTTACTGCATTATCCTGGTGGTGCAGATTCCTGCATTGAGGAGAACTACAGCACTTATGACATGTCTAAACTGTGAAAAAAATAAACTATTTTTTTAACACGTAAATGAAAGATGGAGGGTGTTAGTCCTACAGATTTAAAACGATACCAAAACAAAATGTATGCTACTCGTGTAATCAGCCAGAGTAAACAGAAGGTAACGTTAAAGTTATCTTTTATTCATGATTTAATCAGTTGGTCAACCCCAACATTTCTACTTAATGTGTGGGGTCATTTTTATAGTATTGTCTTATGAAGAAGTCTTCTTGGTCATTTGAATTGATCTGACAAGATGACTACCAATTCTAATGTAAGAGTTGTAATTACAGTGTTTTCCCTCTAAAGATTCAAAGGTTAGAAAGCAATACAGAAATAATACACAGATGCCTATATCTTAAGGGTCCTAGAGCGTGAATTTCTACATGCAATGGAAGATAGACATGAGGTGGACAACTCCAGTCCTCAAGGGCCACCAACAGGTCATGTTTTCCCTCGTCAGTCTTTGACTGAGCCACTGATTCAGCCACCTGTGCTGAAGCAGCGATACCCTGAAAACCTGACTTGTTGGTGGCCCTTGAGGACTGTAGTTGCCCACCTACGAGATCGACAAGATCTCAAAACCTTTATTAGAATTCAAATTTGAGGACACCCTAAACTTGTTGGTTTGTAAAATCATCCTAGACCTTGCAAGAGGTAGTGTGCAGTGAGACAGAGAGTTCACATACAGTACTAAAGTGAGCTACAAATATAGCATCAACAATTCAAAATGTGAAATAGTAAAAATTGGGTCAAAGTCTCACCGATCAGAATGACGTTTGTTTTTCTGACCACAACAAACGTCTTCCTTAAATGTGTAGAAGAAAACAACGTATAAATAGCTGAACCTGCCAAGGTACCTTCTGTTGTGTAGCTTCCTGGGCTGATGAGAAAATAAAGACTATTCAGTGGAAAAAAAAAACAAATTGTGTTTTAGATTTCAATCACACATACAGGATGTAACAACAAAGAAATGGGTACCAGCAAAAAAAAAAAAAAGTGAAACGAAGGTACAACCAGAAAATGAAAACATTTTCCATCTGGGTAATGGTTATGTCTTGCACTCGCTGTCTTCTGGCATGGCCCGCGTCACGTTGATTTTATTATTATTTGTTCGCAGATAACCGCTTGTGGCGTAATATAAATATATGGAGTGTATAAAGATGTTTCCACTTAGGTCAAAATGACATCGTTAAGATTTTGCATACCATATGTTTTTGTAAACTAGCTGAAACACACACAATTGTGGTTACCTTTGGTTTTATTTTAATTTCAAATGTAGTTGTGATGCAGTGCAGAAACACAATTACCATCATAACAAACACACATACGCACAATAACACAATAGCTCAGCAGGTCCTGGTGCCAGGGAGCCTGTAATCTAAGCACTGGAATATATGATTTTGACTAGCCAGAACAACCCAGTACTTCTCAGAAATAAAATACTGATTGGGAGTATATGATAAATATAAAAAAAATGAGATAAAAGGCACGTTGTGTGAGAGATATTGGACCAGCTAAATAAAAGCAAGGTCTATCCATAGATTGGCAAGTGTTGCCAGTATTTTGACATCCATTTTAGCAGAAGTGTCACACTGAGGAGGCAAACTTCCTTGTTGGCTGACAGAATGGATCACTGTGCAGATACCTGTATTTTGGAAGGAAAGGTCATACACTTATCCTGGTTGCCTGGGGGCTTCCAAAACATGGACAGTTGCATGAATGCCCCCCGTTATTTAACCTTGTGTAATAAAAATTTAAAGCGGCAATCCTTCCAAAATAGGTTATATTTTTTTTTTTTCCCTCTTTGAACCAGGGGTTCCCTCCAATCCGATTTGCGTTCAACTCCAGGATCCCCTCAGTTCCAATTAGAGAAGATTTTTTTACATTTTGGGGGATTTCTGTAAAAATAAAAAAAAAACAGAAAGCTATGACTACAGGGTCACTAATAGAAAGTCACATCATCATCTCCCGATGACATTACAACTTTCTGTTGGCTGCAGTAATGAACCAGACCCCGTGGCCATTTTGTGTCCTCCGAACAAGTATTTGGTATCGGTATTTTGGTAACTGGGAGGGTCCATGGAGGTATGGGGACCATGGATCATCTCTGGGGGAATCCCCCTGGTTCAGGCCACTGCACATTCCTTCCAGCAGAGGCTCAGAGCCACCGAGCTCCGTTATTGACTTAACGAGGCATTAAGTTAAATTAATTCCTCGTTAAGTGCCAACATTTATCCTCAAAGCTCGCTAACGCAGTGTTAAGTGCTACTTTCGACAGGAAAGGCCTTGGTGGTAACTATACCAGCCTTTAGTGTTAATGATTTGTAAAAGAGGTGTTCCCGCCGATAGAGTGAAATCATGTTATTTGAAGCCAACCCAAGACAGTGCTAACTTAACAAGCTACATTGTTTTTGCATTTAGTTACCTTTGTGGATATGCGTTAACCTCAGGAAAAATAACGTCTGTTCATGATTTTTATAAAAGTATGTTGCTAGCAGTGAGTTAACAGACCTCAGTGGATCTGGGCCGATATATCAAAGCAAATGTGGAATATAACTGCTGCAAAGAGAGGTATTTTTTCTTGTTCATATATGTAGGTGCTGTACTCCGATTTTAACATACAGTATGTGCACCAGCTTGCAATTTTGGGATTGTCAGTTGGAAGAGTTACCTTAATGACATAATTTAATGGAATGTATCAAAGTCTGCATCTCTGAGATTTATTGTTTTTTTTTTTTGCTACCGAAAAAAAAATCAACTGGGTTTGAAATAGCTTAAAGCGCTTTAATAACCGTCTGTAGTTCGTGTAAATGTAAGAAGCTGCTTTTACTTTATCTGATGCTACTGTGAGCAGAAAATGATTGTGCATTGCATGGAAACTCGCTGTTATTTGTATAGACCCCATTATATGTGGCCAGAGTGGCCAGATTATTTATTGGCTGCCCCAAAATCCTTAAAGTATCTGGACATTCAATTTCTGAAAGATATTAACATACTATATAGATCCAATTATACCCGTTTGTTAAGAAAAACTAGAGTGAGACATATCACAACCCCAATTAAACTGAATATAATTGACCCGAATATATCCCCATTGTGTTGGAGAGGCTGTGGACAGAGAAGTTCACTATTGCATATCTGGCTCGATTGCAGTAAGATACCTCTATGGGAGAAGAAATGTAAGATTATTTTTTATACGGAGTGGCTCAGTGAGTAAAGACACTGACTGGCACTGAGTTTGAAGCAGGGGAGCCTGGTTCAATTCCCGGTGTCGGCTCTTTGTGACTTTGGGCAAGTCACTTTATCTCCCTGTGCCTCAGGCACCAAAAACATAGATTGTAAGCTCCATGGGGCAGGGCTCTGTGCTTGCAAAATGTCTCTGTAAAGCACTACATAAAACTAGCAGCGCTATACAAGAACATGCTATTATTATTATACCCCTGGGGTCAGCGTACCAAGAGACCCTTGGTTCTTAGTCTTAAACAAACCAATAGAAATACAAAAAATGAGGCAAAACTAATTTTACATATCCTCAATGAGATGTTTGGTTGCTACAGTAGGTGCTGGAGACAGACCAATCTCCCCCCCCCCCCCCAAATAGAGAGGTTTGGGAACAAGTATCCAATGTCATGCTTATGGAGAGCATAACAAGCAACCTAGAAGATTCTATGAACAGGTACAGCAAAGTTTGGGAACCTCATTTAACATAAAACTATATGCGTCTCTCTATGGAATTATGTGGTATTGCCACAAGATAGGACAGAGATGTGAGAGATGAGTGACGTTCTGTATCTGACAGGTGACGGGAACAATATAAATAAAGAGATTTAAGAAAGAAAATAACTTACTTGGAACATTATAGCTATAAGTCCTGTTGTACTTCCGGGATACACTGTTATGTGCATGAAGTGCCTTAGGTATTTTTAAAGTTTATTATTGTTTTCTTTGTTCAGATTTGATTGGTTTTGTTCTACCATCCCAATTTCTTTTTAAATATATATTAGAGTAAAGGTTACGTTTTATAGTCTACCCCATATATCCTGTTCATACTTTGGTATAAAGTGCAGCCAAGGAGGGATTTTTATTCTCTTATTATTCATACATTGCCATGTATCCCTTCAATGAACCTTACCATCTACTATCACTATTGGGCAGACACCTCCGAACCTCTCTTCCCTCCTTCTTTCATTGTTTTGATATTGTGTTCTCAAGGATATGGCATAATAATAGTTATACCACAGGGCACATTTATACAAAAATAAATTACCAGGTGTATCCCAGCCCCTTTTGTCGCCACACGTGCAATCTGACCGCCTAAGTGATATGGGCTCTCCTGCTGTCCCACGCGGGTGCGCTACGCCGGGCGGTGATGTCATGGTGCACTATAACATGCACAGTAGAGTGGAAGCCGAGGAGAGCTCCGAGGTCAGTAAGAATTGGGGGGAGAGAATGGATCTCCTCCTCTCAGGTCCTAATGAGCATTCCTAACACAGTGCATAAATACAAATAGTGCAAATGAGACTTAATACAATATCCCCAAACTATTGGTATTTCACAGCTTATTTGTGTCAATTCTTACAATATGAAAAACATGGTCTGAATAAAACATCTTATAGAGAAGACTAGTGTTGTTTTCTTTCATTCCCATTAGATGAGGTAAACCTTCACGCTGTAGTACAAAAAAGTTCCATATGTAAGTTAACAGCAGGGAATCCTGCCTTTATCTCCCTGGAAAAGGCTGTAGTGATTGCCGACTCCTTGAGTCCCCTTGCTTTAAGACGTTGCTTGATATGCTCCAAAGTGTGCAATGCATTTTTTAGGGGGATAATTCTTTCCTTAAGCAAATTATCTTCAGATAGTATTAATTTTGATGTAAAACAATGTTACACCCTCCTTTATTTTGATATACCTTGCTGCATAGCAATGTACGTTGACCATTAGAATTAAGCATGTCAATGTCATTTCAACAGACATGCCAATTTAATCATTTGGAACTTTAAAACAGAGGCTTGTAACAAATCCTGAGCTTGCCTGCCCTGATCTGTGTAACTGGATTACTGTTTAGATTTCAAGTATGGAGTTAGAACCGGATGGTATGCTGTTTATATCAAGTGTGGAGTTAGAACCGGAAAGAGGTAAAATATGGTACAGTATATTGAAGTACAGTCAATTGTTAGCACTTTTTATACTCCATAGTGCAACATTTAGCAGGATTGCGAATGCGACTCAGAGTACATTTTGCCACATGTATGTGCACTTGGAGCAGATGTTCCAGGGAGCATACCACTGTGGGAAGTGAGCAAGCGGTCTCTTTGGAGTCTCAGATTGCTGATTTGAAGAGGCAACTTGCAATATTGAGGGATATTGACAATCTTGAACGGAGTTTAGTGCTCACTGAGCAGGCCCTGGCTGGGACTAGTGGTGCAGAGGGTGGAGCTGTGAGTGAGGAACAGGTAGATATCTGGGTAACAGAAGGGAAAGCAGGGGAAAGAGGCATGTCAGTTCTGAGCTGACCCAATCCAATAGATTTGCCAGATTGGATAAAGATATTGGGGTAGTCAGGGCAGGAATGGTAAGGCTGGGGGAGAATGATTCCTCTAGCACAGAGGGGTCCCATGATACTCAGAGACCAAGAAAGTTTGTGGTGGTACTGTAGGGGACTCCATTATAAGGAAGGTAGGTAGTGCAATCTGTTGCCATGACCGCACAAACTGAACAGTTGGTTGTCTCCCAGGGGCTTGTGTTCGGCACATTGCAGTTCGGATAGACGGATTGTTGGGAGGGGCTGGGACTGATCCGGCAGTCTTGATACATGTTGGCACCAATTACAAAGTTAGAGAAAGATGGAGGGTCCTAAAAAATGATTTCCGATATCTAGGCCGCAAGCTTAAAACAAAGACCTCCAAGATAGTATTTTCTGAAATACTACCAGCACCATGCGCTACCCGAAAAAGACAGTCGGAGATTAGGGAGGTTAATGCATGGCTAAGAAATTGGTGTAGGAAGAAGGGTTTGGGGGTTTTAGAGCACAGGGACTCCTTTTCTGAGAGGTGCTATCTTTATGTTAGGGATGAATCAAGTGCAATAATAGTGCCGCAGGATTAAGCCACCACATCTATGTTAACCTCCAATTAACGAACAATTAATAACTGAGGAAGAAGTTCATACTGTAGGTGGCTTGATAAAATGAAAGTAAATACGGCACCTGGCCCCGTTAGCATACATCCAAGAGTTTATTAAGGCGTAAAGTTCAGTAATAGCCAAACCATTAACTGTAATATTCAAGGATTCCATTTCCACAGGCTCAGTACCACAAGATTGGCGTATTTACACTCACACACACATACACACATACACACACACACACATACACACACACATACACAGACAGACACTTACTTACGGCCTGCCTCTCCTGAACTGTCCTTGGTTGCCGCTCTCCAGCTGCTGCCTCTAGGGTTGCTGGTAGCTGCTGGGGGATGGGGGGACGGCCAGCGCTGGTCAGGCCTCTTGTCGCCTCCGGGCATCTCCCCAGCTGCTGGCATGCCTCCTGCACTGACCCACACCGGGCCGCTCTGTGATGTCAGCACGCCAGAAATTGCGCGTGCCGGCATCAGAGAGGCACAGTGTGGAACAGTGCAGGATGCATGCCAGCAGCTGGGGAGATGCCCGGAAGCGACAAGAGGCCTGACCTGTTCATGATTTTTTCATATTAAGCTTTATTGTTTGAAATGGTTTCCCATCTATCCATGGTTACAAGAAAGTTAATCTGTTGAGTCGGTTGACCTACAGGTGCAAAAGGTTTAATCCAATTAGGTAGAACACACTTCCTGCCTTCTAGACTTAATAAATAAGCCAGTGAAACTGCATGATATGGTTTTGTAAGTCAAGGGTACATAATGCACAATTGCAAAGCTCTGATGCAGTGGTTTCCAACCTTTTTTGAGTTATGGAACCCTAGAATTATATTGTGAAATTCTGAGGAACCCCAACCATCTCTAATAGTGCGTCTGAGATCAGATGCATTGTAAGGAACCCCAACCCTCTCTTATAGCGCGTCTGAGATCAGATGCATTGTAAGGAACCCCAACCCTCTCTAATAGCGCGTCTGAGATCAGGAGCATTGTAAATTCTTCTGTATTTGTTACAATGTTCAAGTGACCTGAAATTTGCACGTGGCCCAATGGTTCCTAGGATCCCTGGTTGAAAAACACTGACCTATAGTTTGTTTAAATATTAAGACTCAATATTTTCCCTATGAAAATTGTGACCTTGTTCCAAAATATCTTTACTTTTGCACTATTCCAAAGACAATGTATGAATGTTGCTAGTTTCTGCATGCGGGACAATTTTGTTTCAGATTTATTTATTTTTAGCTGATTGTTCATGACGTACAAAAACTGTGTAGTAGATAAAATTATTTACAGTCCGTTTAGAAGTAGTGTTTACTTTGCCTGCCTAAAAAATTAATCGTCCATCAAATTTATTAAACATCTAATGAAAGTAAATACAACCTCTATTGAATGTTGAACATCTGCCAGGCTGCAAGGCATTACTTAGTAGCACAATCTGTGTGAAGGCATAATTATTCCTAATTTGATCTAAAACAGCAAAATGGCAAAAATCGTATGTGTTTTTATGTTGTTGTTAGTTCAGTAGTATTAGATAATACTGTGAATTTTTTTAAAAACTCCTAATGCCATTTTATTTTAACGTACTGAGAATCATTTGGTTGCCATAGCAACCATTTGGAAGTCATAACCACTTCCTCTTTTGAAACAGGCTCACACACGCACTTTGGCAACAAAGTATCACAAACAGATCTGTGTTCCAAACAGCAGACTTTCTATTGCTCTGGAAGCTGTAACAATAATGTGTTACACTTAGTAATATACTGTTGCATATCAGCTGCAGCATTTCAGAGACTGCAGCACAAAGTTAGAAGGGGGACATTCCGTTAGGCACATAATCAGGATTGTGACTGAGCACCAAACGCTTGCCAGCCTAGGAAAGAATGTAGAATTGTACATCATCACATGCTTTACATATTAAAAAAAGAAGGAAAAAAGGGGTGATGTAGTATTTCCTCTTTAATGAAGCCACTACCAGGTCTTATCTCTCAACAATGTATTCCAAACTGTTGGAGATTGGGCCATGAAAAATTAATCTAGGATACCTATCTCCCAGAAATCCAGTAAGGTGCTAGCAAGTACTGGTACTGTATTTAGTGCCTGACCTGAAGGAAGACATAAAAAGGACCTTGAAAAAAATAGCAGAAAATAATTGTGAAGTGCATGAAAACACACGTATTGGTATAGACCCCATTATACTGTATGTGGCCAGAATATTTAGTGGCTCTCTTCTGTGGCTCATAAAAGAATAGTTCTGACACAGGGGGGGTTTGCAATCCTTCTTCTCCAAAGTGTTGGTGCATTTTGTGTCGAGTGTTGCTCTATCACCTCTGAAAAGATAGAATAACCTTGTACTTTGGTTCAATCAACTGATGTGTTGCATAGTCCAAGTCTATTTTTTTTTTTTTTTTTTTTTATCTAGCAAACACAGTATTTTCAAATATTTAGTTATTTTCTTCAAGTACCTTATTGTATTGTATAAAAAAAATAGTATTCTCACAGTGTGGGGCTGGGGGAGACTTGAGATCCAATTGAAGCATCCATCATAGAGTGAGTGGTTCAGCAGTCGGGGGGGGGGGGGGCATAAGGGTTTTCTCCTTGCTGTGACAGGGTCATTGACTGTATAAATTAGTAGGAGATGGCAGTGTGCCTGCTTTCCAGTAGACGAGGGATTAACCTATCTTATTAAACAGTCCACAGGTGATTCAAATTAAGCTAGCTCACCTGCTTTAAAACAGGAAGAGGAAATGCCTCTGGAGCAGCAGTCTCTCTCAGGCAGAGAGAGAAGACAGAGGAGTGTTGACAGACAGACAGACACAGGCTGCTCAGATTGATCCTGTCCCAAGGGGGAATAAAGCTCCCAGGTAAGGAGCCAACTGGTGGTGTTGAACATTGTTGGGCTGGACTAGGTTAGCTAGCCAGCCAGGTAGATAGCCTGCACTTTTGTTTAGTCAGTTTCCCGACCGGGGATAGGTTTTTGTTTACGTTTATTGCACTTAAAGGGACAGAGTGCCCATTGTTTTGGTTACACTTTTGGACAAATAAATCCACCAGCACATTATTTCACCAGGAGAGTCGTGTTGTCTCCTCACTAACCACGATCATCCTGCCACGTGGTGTCTGGAGTGGGATTTCGAACACCCTGTAAAAGGGGCGGAGCTACAGATTGCGACTTGTGGAACCTGCCCACGCGGTAACTGTCAGTATGGAGGACATTGTGAAGGCCTTTGTACACAGCACCGCTGTCCAGCAGGAAGCTAACAAACAGGGACTGGAAAGCATGGCTGCACAACGCGAGACAAACCGTATACTTGCAGCCCAGCTTGACGTTATCGCAGAAACACAGAGGCAGCTGATTGAGCAGCTGGCCCAGGTTAATATGGACTCGACCGGTATGGCCCAGGCGCGGCCCATCCAGCCGAACCTGTACCTGCAGAAAATGACGCCGCAAGATGACGTTGAGGGATACCTCCGGTCCTTTGAGCGAATCGCTTCCCGGGAAAGTTGGGCCCACTCCAAATGGGCGGGGATTATCGCACCCTTTATACTGGGGGAAGCTCAAAAAGCATATTGTGACCTCGACGAAGAAGCCGCAGCAGACTGACTGTCTGAAAAGTGAAATCCTTGCAAGGATTGGAGTGACTCCCGCAGTCTGTGCGCAAAGGTTCCATACGTGGAGATACCAGAAACAGAAGCCACCCAGATCCCAGTTATGGGATTTGATTCACCTAGCGACCAAGTGGCTAAAACCAGAGGTATGTAGCCCGGCCCGGATCCTTGAGATAGTGGTGTTGGACCGCTTCATTCGAGCGTTACCCCAGGACCTTTAACAGTGGGTGGGGCAGGGAGATCCCCTCAGTTGTGATGCCATGGTAGGCGCAGTCAAGCGTTTTCTGGCCACCCGTGAACTGTCACGCTCCCCTCGCACAAACTACAACCCACAGCCCAACACAAATGGTAGAGGCCAGCGCTGGCGCCAGGACCCGTGACAGGTCGCACGATTTGAGCGAGTGGAAGAAAACCTGGATAGGGACAGAAACTCTAAATCTCTGTGAGGGTTTCACGAACTGGGCCAATTGTTTGTTTTGAGTGTGGGGAGATGGGGCATATTAAGGCTCACTGCCCACAGTTGTCTGAACCAATTGAGTGTGCGTATGGCTTTGTGAAGTCAGAATTTTGTGGAGTGGTAGATATGACCCTCGGGGGAAAACGTACCCACATCTTCCTCACCACGGTGATTTTAAATGGTAAACCAATCTCCGCCCTGGTAGACTCAGGGAGTGATATTAACATGGTATCCGGGAAGTTGGTTAAGCCTCTCCGGTTACACCAGGGTGAGAAGTTGCTGGTATTATGTGTGCATGGGTGTACACTTCCGTACACCACGACTCTGATAAAAGTGAAAGTCGAGGGGCATGTCATCCAAACTACGGCAGCAATTGTACCAAAGTTACCCCATTCCCTAATGTTAGGCTGTAATTTCCCTGGTTTTGACACCATGATCAGAGGACAACTCACCTTAAACAATCCTACTCAGGATGAGCTTTTTCCGTTTACAGACCCTGAGTTAGTCTCCGAGGTGTCTAAAACCCCTAAGTCGAAATGAGAACGTAGGAAGGGGAAAAAAAGAGGTCCGCCCCCACCCCAGTTAGCACTGGTTACTACTCCTAACGGAGGGAGACCAGAGGGAGAGGAGTTGTCCGAGACAGGGCCTGTTGACACTCAGGAGTCCGAGTTACCCGTGGATGTAACCAGCCAAACTCCAGATGAGGAAGGTTTTGGAAGTCTAAAACTTCCCCTGACTAACTTTGGTAGGGCAAAGGCTAATGATCCCCAGTTGAAAAATGGGTTTAGCCAAGCGGTAGAAGTTAATGGGGTCCCGGTAGAAGGAACAACCAAGGAATCCTATCCCTATTTTTGTATTAAAAATGATTTGTTATACCATGTGCGCCAAGAGGAGGGCCAAGAAATAGAAAAATTGCTAGTACCCAGTTCATTAGTAAGGAAGGTCCTAGAGCTAGCACACTCTCACTTATTGGGGGGTCATCTTGGAGTAGAGAAGACACAGCTAAGAATCCTAAAACGATTTTACTGGCCAGGGATATATAATGCAGTAAAAAGATTCTGTACCTCTTGTCCCGAGTGTCAGTTGACAACCCCCCGACCACGTTTGAGGGCCCCGTTGATTCCTATGCCTATTATTGAGATCCCATTTGAGAGGATCGCTATGGATATAGTGGGTCCCTTAGAGAAATCTGCCAAGGGTCATCAATACGTCCTAGTGATCCTAGACTATGCCACTCGCTATCCAGAGGCGCTGCCTTTACGTAATACTTCCTCCAAAGCCATAGCTAAGGAATTGTTACAGGTATTCTCCCAACTCGGGATACCGAAGGAAATTTTGACAGATCAGGGTACCCCGTTTACATCTAAACTTATGCGAGAGTTATGTGTAGAGCTAAAAATACAGTCCCTAAGAACCTCTGTTTACCATCCGCAAACGGATGGACTGGTAGAACAATGTAATAAAACTCTGAAGATGATGTTGAGAGAGGTGGTTGCTAGTGATGGGAAGAACTGGGACACCTTGTTGCCTTATCTCTTGTTTGTTATCCGAGAAGTACCACAGGCCTCTACAGGGTTTTCCCCATTTGAACTCCTGTATGGGAGACGGTCAAGAGGGATTCTGGATAGCCTCAAAGAAGAGTGGGAGCAACAAGCTGTTCCAGGGAAAAATGTCGTCCAATTTGTGGAAGATTTAAGAGAACGCATTGCTCATATTACCCCCATAGTCAGACAACATTTAGAAGAGTCCAATTGCAGTGTGTGTGCAGCGCACAGCAAAGAATGATAAGGAGCAGGTCTGGCAAAAAAATATTTCTTTAATGTGAGGCCATAAAATAGAGGGTTGCAACCCTTCTACGCGTTTCGTGCGATACGTACACATGAACATTTAGAAGAGGCACAGATGGCCCAACAGAACCTTTTACAACAGACAGGCTACGGTTCGCAGCTTCCGACCAGGGGACCGAGTAATGGTGCTTGTTCCCACGGCCGAAAGCAAGCTGTTTTCACATTGGCAAGGGCCATATAAAGTTCTAGAACAGGTGAATTATATAATTCGACTTGCAGATCGGAGGAAGCAAATCTATCACATAAATCTATTAAAATCCTGGAAGGATAGAGAGGTATGTCTGACAGTAGTAGCTAACAAATCCGGGAAAGGGGAGGATCCACTCGTTCGAATATCGGCAGAACTCACTCCTGAACAATACAGAGAAGCTGTAGACTTGGTAAACAGGAACAGGGCTGTATTTTCCAGCGTACCAGGGAAAACTAGGGTTATTTCCCATGATATCGTCACCAAGCCGGGAATAGCCGTTAAGATAAGACCTTATAGGATCCCGAAGCCAGAAGAGGAGCTATTCAGTCAGAGGTAAAGAAGATGCTAGAATTAGGGGTAATTGAGGAGTCCCATAGTCAATGGTCCAGCCCTATTGTCTTGGTACCTAAGCCGGATGGGTCAATACGGTTCTGTAATGACTTTAGAAAAGTCAATGAAGTCTCGAAGTTTGATGCCTATCCTATGCCGCGGGTAGACGAGTTAATTGAGAGGTTGGCGAGGGCCCGTTTTCTAACCACTTTAGATCTTACAAAGGGTTATTGGCAAATCCCCTTAACAAGTTCAGCAAAAGAGAAAACAGCCTTCTCCACACCTGATGGCCTCTTCCAGTATACTGTCTTACCCTTTGGCCTTCATGGGGCACCTGCAACCTTCCAAAGGTTGATGAATAAGTTGTTACACCCACACTCAAACTACGCCTCAGCGTACTTAGACGATGTGGTAATTCATAGTCCAGATTGGGACTCACATCTACAAAAGGTTGAGGCAGTGTTGAGAACCTTTCGGGAGGCGGGTCTTACAGCCAACCCAGCTAAATCTTCAGTCGGCCTAGCAGAAGCAAAATATCTTAGCTATGTTGTGGGAAGGGGGGACAGTAAAACCTCAGCTCAATAAAGTTGAAGCTATTGAGAATTGGCCCCGTCCCCTTAAAAAAAAACAGGTTAGGACATTTCTAGGCATTGTAGGTTACTACAGGCGATTTATACCCCATTTTGCAACCCGGGCTGCACAGCTTTCAGATTTAGTAAAGGCAAGGGCACCTGATGTTGTAAAATGGAGCAGTGGTGTGGAGACCACATTTTTACACCTACGTACAGCGCTCTGTAGTCACCCAGTCTTGGTAGCCCCGGATTTTACAAAGGATTTTTTTCTGCAAACGGACGCCTCCGAAGTAGGTCTCGAAGCAGTACTGTCCCAGTTTGTAGGAGAAAAACACCCGGTCCTCTATCTGTCCCCGCGAACAGAGATATGCCACAGTAGAAAAAGAGTGTTTGGCCGTAAAGTGGGCAACAGACACGTTGAAGTATTACCTTTTAGGCAGGTCTTTTACGCTCGTTACAGATCATGCACTCCTACAGTGGATGCATAGAAACAAATAAAAGAACTCGAGAGTTACCCGTTGGTTTCTATCTTTGCAACCTTTCAACTTCACAGTCCAACATCGGCCAGGCATACTGCACGGTAATGCTGATGCACTCTCTAGGGTGCACAGTCTCGGTGCACGGGCCGCTCCACTCGGTAACGTTACGCTGGGAAGGAGGATATGTGACAGGGTCATTGACTATATACATTAGTAGGAGATGGCAGTATGCCTGCTTTCCAGTAGACGAGGGATTAACCCATCTTATTAAACAGTCCACAGGTGATTCAAATTAAGCTAGCTCACCTGCTTTAAAACAGGAAGAGGAAATGCCTCTGGAGCAGCAGTCTCTCTCAGGCAGAGAGAGAAGACAGAGGAGTGTTGACAGACAGACAGACACAGGCTGCTCAGATTGATCCTGTCCCAAGGGGGAATAAAGCTCCCAGGTAAGGAGCCAACTGGTGTTGTTGAACATTGTTGGGCTGGACTAGGTTAGCTAGCTAGCCAGCCAGGTAGATATCCTGCACTTTTGTTTAGTCAGTTCCCCGACCGGGGATAGGTTTTTGTTTACGTTTATTGCACTTAAATAGACAGAGTACCCATTGTTTTGGTTACACTTTTGGACAAATAAATTCACCAGCCTATTATTTCACCAGAAGAGTCGTGTTGTCTCCTCACTAACCATGGTCATCCTGCCACATCGCCCACTTTTTCATAATTTTAAAGCTGCAGACCAAGCAATATCACACGGGCTTTTTTTTTTTTAACTTATATTTTTATTAAAGTTTTCAAACATAAATGGAAGAGGAAAGGATACAAAAAAGAAAAAGGGAGGAGGGGAACAACCATTTTTTATCAAAAATTTTTACAAGCATCAACAGCCACATTACATATCATACAATATCTTATGAACTACACCTTCCGCACAAAACACTCCCAAATCATCACACCCCCTTATCCGGCATCCCTGGGATCCCAGACCCTATCATACTTCTCAGTAGTATGGTTCAGAACGGGGTAAGTTTCTTCATTCATTTAATATTTTTAACCCGTCTAATAACCTCTTCTGGAGGGTAGGTCTGTTTTTTTTCAACACTGCTGCTACAGCGCATCTATGCAGAATCAACTTAGATGTGTAGTGGTTCACATCTTCCATGGGTTTAGCCAGAATAATTAAAATTGGATCTAGCGGAATCTCAACATCCGTTACATCTTTTATTAATTTCAGAACTGTCCTCCAGTATGTCTGCATTACTGGACAATACCACCAGATATGTGCCAGATCTCCTAGCTGTCCACATCCCCTCCAACATCTGTCCGAGATCCCCGGGAACATCTGTTTTAATCTTTTTGGGGTGTGATACCAGCGTAACAAAATTTTATAAATATTCTCTTTTGTTACTGTACAAATAGGGGTTTTACTCGCATTTTCCCAGATATCTTCCCAGTCCTCCCTCGTTATCCCAGTCTGAAAATCCAGGGCCCACTGGTCCATATATATATGAGCCGGGGTATCCTGTTTTTGGACTAAACCCTGGTAAAGAGATATCAAACCCCTTTTGATATTTTTTTGCTTTACATAAATCTTCAAATCGGGTGTAGTTAGGAAGTTTTTTTTAATTTTTTTAAAAATAAATCAGTTCTGTACTATAAGAAAATACTTGTAGCATTAAAAAAAAATTGAATTACATTTTTAATGTATTATAATGTTACAAGCATTTTTTGTTTCTATAGCAACCATTTACAAAGTCACATACCCTTCTTTTTCTGAAACAGGCTCTGGCACACCCCTTTTTTAGCCCTGCCCCCTCTCTAGCAGTGCAGCAATTATATTTAGTGATTGCCTGGTCACATGATCTTTCCTTTGCAACTTTGTTCCTCTTCTGCTGCAGTGACATGCATTTAGTGAACCCCGAACCGAATCTTCGCCGATCGGCAACTTAGCTAATTACTTATTGTGTGAATTGTATAGATGCACACATTAAATGAAAAGAAAAGAAAATTTAAAAACAAAATAGCAGCTTGGATTACTGCTTTAAACAAGCACGCCCAGTTGAATTTTTACAAATCAGTAAAAGAGACACCCCTTCCTCTTTAGGCACCGTACATTTTGTGATAACAATCCTGTGTTTTTTATTCTTGCAAATACATTTGTCATTTTATGTCAGCCAGTTAAAAAGGGCCACATCAACATGACATTAAATTAGTTGTGGAATTCAAATTATTTTTATCAGATTAGGTGGGTTTTTTTTGGTTTTTTAACTTTGGGTTTTATTGGATTTTCAGAAAGTGAGGGATACAGAAATTAAAAGTAGAGGGTTATGGGTAGATGAAGCAGCGAGAGGGGGTGGGTGGCAGGGGATACAGTTTCAGTAGATCAGTATCACATTAGCTGTTGCAACTGGTCACACAATTCACACATAACAATGTCGTACATAAGCCAGTCCGGGTTGCTTGCTTTCGTCAGAGCAGTGGGGTTATTTTTTGTTCTCGTGTCTGGGGAAGTATTTATACAGATTTTAATAATCATTTCAATTATTGATTAAAACTGTATATGTAGTTTGTGTAATTGTTCATTAAGCAAAGGTACAGTATTTCGTTGTTTTTTTTTGCTATGTTGAAGAGTCCGTTTACTTCCTGCAAAGGGACCTGATCATAAACTAGTGTATAATTGACTAAAATTACCGTAGATTGAAAGCTCTCCAGGGCAGGGATTTACCTATTGTCTGACTGTTGCATTCATTGTATTATAATTCCATGTACTGTTGTCTCTTTTGTAAAGCACGGAGTATACTGTGGGCACCATATAAATTAATATATACATGCATACATATACTGAGAACAAACCAAATCCAGAAGCGCTGGGATATCTACAGTAATAATAAGTAATGTCATCAACACAAAGTGCAAGTCTAATCTCATTACTGCCTATATTAATCCCAGCAAGTTAATAATAATAATAATAGCATGTTCTTGTATAGCGCTGCTAGTTTAAGTAGCGCTTTACATAGACATTTTGCAGACACAGTCCCTGCCCCGTAGAGCTTACAATCTATGTTTTTGGTGCCTGAGGCACAGGGAGATAAAGTGACTTGCCCAAGGTCACAAGGAGCCAATACTGGTAATTGAGCCAGGTTCCCCTGCTTCAAACTCAGTGCCAGAGTCGGTGTCTTTACTCACTGCGCCACTCCTTCTCCTTCTTAACCAAGAAAGTCACATCACTGATTTTAACCTGTGCTAGTTTGGCCCATTTTGTAGGTGAAGCTTTCAGCTCACGCAAGACACCATTCCAGAATTATAATAAAGAGAGGCCTCGGGTCAGACTCTGCATTATAGCACTTCATCTCCCCATTAGTTTCACAATTCTGCTCTGCAACTTTCACTTTTCTGTGTGGCTTGAGCATTATACCCGCAACTACGCCCACTTTCACCATGGCTTACTTTTGCAATGGCCTATTTGCTGCAGAAACTGCTACAGCTTCTCGTCTCACGTTCCTCTCAACATATCAGCTAGTTGTTGTGTTCCGGTCTCTGTGCAAGTATAAACAGGGCCTGATAACATGCAGCTGTGGGCAAAGCCACTGAAGATAATGCCCACTGACCCGTGTTGACTGTGTCAGCATCTTTACATAGAGGTGTTCAGCACTACCTGCTTCAGCAAAGCAATACGGCTAATGGTAGTAGGAAAATAGGACAGGTTAGGGAAGGAGTTATTTAATGCAGATTAAAGGGTGTATATTAATGTCTTTTTCTGTGCATCAGTTTACTGTTGGTTTAGAAGTAGTTTAACACTGCCTTAAAAACATTTTTTTTTGCATTATATATCCAATCAAATTAGATGTAGACTAGTGCATGTTGAATACTGTATCTGTCTGGACAATCTTGTGTGATGTATAAGTGACGGTAGGGGGTAACCAGGCTATACAATAAAGGTTAAGCCCATCTGGTTACCCCTGAAACCGTGCGGTCCCTGGCAGCTACATAGCACCATAAGCCAGGGGCCAGGTAACATTACATGCAAAAGTTAAAGTGTCCCCTGCTTTTCCACTTTTCATGTTCCCTTTGCCCCAGACTCATGAAACTTTCTGTGTGTAAGTTTTAGGTGGGATATTAGGGTCGAAATGCAGTTGTTTTGTTTGCAGGAGTTCGGGGGCCAAAGATACCGGTAGTCCCCTAATTTTCCCTGGCATGCAGGCATGATTTGGCGGTACGTGAGTTGAATTACACCGGGGCTCCCCAGTGTCTCCCAGACTCCTGGTTTTCAAGCCCAGATATCCCAGTCCTATGCCACACATAGATATGGGTCACCGCAAGTTATAACATGTATTAAAATATGTTTTATAATGTTTGGTACATTTACTATAATGTCTATTCAGTCAGCCCGGGCATCCATATAGGTGCCGAGAAGTCTGGATAGACATCGTAGTTCAAAGAGGAGACGGGATGTTGAGAGGTGTCGGGGTGATAAGTGGCCGGGGCAGGGCGGAGTACTGGGTCCAGAGAACAGAGACCCTGTGGGGAGGACCCTCTGGTTTGCCAGACTCAGTGGAGCCTGCTCAGTAGGTGCCAATGGATTGACTGGGGGAAGCGGCAGAATGTCGGTATGTTTCTCATTGGTCAATACTTATGTCCCGCCAACGGGGCATCCTGAGCCGGCTTGGCACGCCCCCTCCTCTGACATCAGCCAAAGGACAAGCCCCTATTACTATTGGCTGGCAGGGAGGAATTCCCACGCTCTGATTGGTCGCTCCTCCTACTTCCATGCTGAACATAGAACAGCGGAAGGTATGTAAGGAGAAGCCCCAGTCAGAGAACCAGGCGATCCTGTGACTTGGGCCGGTGATGCAAAGGCGGGCTTTTCAAAGTTGCTCTGTTACGAATAGCAGAGCAACTGGCATCATTTTTTGAGCTAAGAAAGCCTGCCTAGCTGAGGCGAGGTCCAAGTTCTCGTTTTAGAACGTAGCGGTCACGGCTAAGGATTTTAGCCGAAAGAGGATCAGGAAGCCTGGTCCACGGTAAGCCTTCCGAAGCAGGCGCCCGGCACCTATTTTAGCCTTGTTTTCACCCCCAGAGCCCCAGTAAGTGTGTTGTTCATCTGTATTTTGTGCATTCATTGTGTGTACGCGGACTTACCCGAATAAACTACATTTTTTTTCCACTACTGTGTTTTGCCTAGTGAATGATCCCGGTATAAATTTGTTAAAAGTCCTGGTCTCCTGTGACAGTATATTATTAGGGCTGTTGTCTGCCCCCGCACACCTGGGATTCACAGATCTGGCTGTGGCATAGGGCTCTCTCCTGGTGGTGTTTGAGAATTGATATCATGGCTCTCTGCTCGGCTTACTGTGCATCGTGTACTGCTGGTTAAAACATTATTTGATTTATGTTTTTCAGTAGTGAGCTACTGTACACAACTGAAAGAGCTGCTGAGCGTTAATTAACTGCTCCTCAGCCATTACTGAGAAGCCTGAACCCTTTCCACTTAATAGGTTTTTGGAAGTGAACGATTTATTAATGATGCATTCATTTTGGGAAATAAATAAGTGAGCATTTGAACAACATTTGTTGAAGAGGTGACCACAAGCAAGGTATTTAGTTTTTTTGTCATGACTAAAATGAATGTATATGGGCAGTTTATGGCTTAGGCATTGTGATTCCAATATAAAAAGTTGTGGGCTCAATTCCCATTTGTGCCGCAGATACTTTGTAAGCAGTGATTGTTCAAATCCCTTTCCCAGTTAAGGCACCAGAACGGGCATTAACTCCTATCCAAATCACACCAGTTCAGGTGCATTAATCCAGGGATGCTCAACTACAGGCCTCAAGCCCCCCCTCTCCGTCCCCCCAACAGGTCAGGTTTTCAGGATATCCCAGTAGAATTTGAGGACTGGAGTTGAGCACCCCTGCATTAACCCGTAACAGAACTTGATTAATCTGGGGGTTAGTATCTCACTTCTCTATGTTCTTCAGGTTTCCATTAGATGCTTCTCATGTTGGTCCTTTCTTCCTTCGTTCGGGATCCTGCTTTATAGACTACTGTACATTGCTATAATTGTGCTTTCAAGTTCTCCCTATAGGCGTCTGCATCAGTGCCTCTGAACTATAATGCCGAAGGGATTTTAACTTGAAAATTCTATGTGCCAACAAGTTGTTATTGTAATATTTTGTATCTTTCTATAAATCCATGTTCGGTACATAAATACGCACTGTTCTGGGAAAACACTGTCAAGTCTTTCGCAGTCACTTACAAGGGAATTCACCTGGAAGATCTAAGGATGGAAGGATGATATGGCCATGTCCTCAAAGCCTCTGGTGGGTGTTCATTTTGATGGAAAAAGTTCCTGGTATGATGGCATTTCAATTAAAATAAGATTGTTGGTCCCAAGAGGTAGTTTTAGAAAAGGAGTTCTCTGTGTTGCATACATTCTTGGTTTTACTGCTAATGTTACAGTATATGTCAGTAATGTATGTGCGTGCAGACTTCTGCCTGCTGACTCTCGCTTCTCCTCAAATAGCCTAATGTACAGTCCTAAACGGAATTCTAACAGGGTTTATTTAGCATGATTACAAATGCATCCTGTCCTTTACATTTGTGCTGACTGGCTCTAGCCCTGTGTGAACTGCAATTATTAGTCTGTCACAAGATATTTAAATTATGGATGTGTATATTAATACAGTGCTACTTACTGTATTACATGCACAATCATTTCACTCTTTCAAATTGCCCTATGGTGTTTTATTTTTCTTACCGAGTTCGTTGTGAATCATACATATTGAGATAAACATATTTGCAAGGACTAAAAACTGCCACCATTGTTAAGAAAGTAAGAAATCCTTTATGGGTACGATCCCCCTAACAAAAGTAATTTGTATTGTCTATTCATTGTCCTATGCAGATTTCTCTTGTAACCTTATCACAATGCTTCCTTTCATCTGTATTCCTCTCCAGCAAGCACTCATTGCTCTGTGCATTCATGTTTCCCTTCACATACTGTATTAAGGGCAAACTTTTGGCATGTTTGCAAGATGTGATGTCCTCCTCACATGTGCGGGACTCCCTGCTTCCCTCCACATATGCATAGAACTCCCTGCTTCCCTCCACATATGCATAGAACTCCCTGCTTCTCTCCACACATGCGCGGAACTCCCTGCTTCCCTCCACACATGCACGTGAGACTTCCTGCTTCCCTCCACACTGTAACGGGTGCTCACCACAAATACGACGGGACCACAAGGCTGAGGTGGGGATGTTTGAATACACCGACCAACAACCGCGTCCGGATTGCAAAGTCGTAGTCGTTTAGCCGGGTCAGGGTGGAAGAGGTTAGGATGGTCGTTATACTTGCCGTGGTCTGGGGTTGGACAAGTTGGATGGTTGTAGTGCGTAGCCGGGGTCCAGGAATATAGAAGGTCGGAGTCCAAATACAAGCTGAGGTCAAGGGTCAGAGAAGGCAGAGGTCCAGGAACAAGCAAGGGTCAGGTACAACAAAAAGCAGCAGGCAGGAAACAAGGCAAGGTAAACAGCAGATTGCTTGAGGCAAGCACGAGTCACAAACTATGGTTATGCCATCCAACTTGGAGGAGGGCTGGCTGAGCATATAAAGGAGGAGCAGCCAATATCAGGGCTGCACCAGGCTGTGAGGGATGAATAATTAGACGTATTCTGTCCCCTGGTAAGCAGGGGCGGAGTGTATCGCAGGTGTGGAGTAATTGGAGGTAATCGTATTAATCTTGTGTGCGTCCCTGGCAACACGGTGCCGGCGCGTAGGTGCACGAGGGTGCTTCTCCGTGGTGTCACGGGGCGGGGCCTAAGCCCGATCCGTGTGGTGACTTAACGCCTGGGCGCAACAGTGCAAGGCGCGTCTCCTGTCTCATCATGGGGGCGGGACCAAAGCCCAATCCTTACACACACATGCGCGGGAGACTTCCTGCTTCCCTCCACACGGCGCAGGAGACTTCCTGCTCCCTCCACACATGCGCGGGAAACTCCCTGCTTCCCTCCACACATGCGCTGGAGACTTCCTGCTTCCCTCCACACATGCGTGGGAGACTCCATGCTTCCCTCCACACATGTGCAGGAGACTCCCTGCTCACCCCCCTCTTCCCGTTCCCCTCTCTTACCCCCCCTCTCTCTCCCTTCCGCATATTTTTCACTTTTCCCCATTCACATTACTCCTCCCCCAACTCCTCTCTTCCCATCCCCCATTCCCTCCCTTCCCTCGTCCCCCCCATTCCCTCACTTCCCACATTCCTTCTCTCTCGTCTACCCATCCATCTCTCTAATCCCCTCATCACCTTCATTCCCTCTCCCCCCAATTCTCTATCTCTCCATCCGCTCTCTCTCCTCCAGTTCCCCCTTTTCCCCCTCCCTCCCTCCCTTTTCCCATTCTTCCCTCCCTCTTCCCTTTCTACTCTCCTCTTTCCCCCCCCTCTAACCCTTGCCCCCTAATTCTCTCTTCCTCCCTCTTCCCCTCCCCCCCTTGTCCCCTCTTTAACCACACACACCCCTCTCTCTCTTCCCCCTCCCCTTCACCATCTAATTCTATGTTCCTTAACCAAAAAAAGTTTTAAAACCTACTGTACTAAGCAGTTTTATGCCACAAAGCACCTTCCAGCACTTTGAAGACAACTGGCAGACAAACAATCTAGGGTTTGTTTTTCAGTATTTATTAGAAAATTCGATTGATTTTTGTTTTTTAAGGAAAGTAGGAGCTAATGTTGATCTTGTCAAATTGGAATTATTTGGCTTCAAAACACTTTTAAGAGATTTCATGCTAAAGAATTTTTTTCACTCAACATAATCCCAATATTTACTTAGTCGAACCTTCTGTGGGAAATCGCCACGGCAAAGTTATACTGTACATGACTCCTATTAATAAGGAGAAGTTGGCCTATAGGATATGCACAGCTACAGAACTAATGCACATGCAACGGAAATAAATAATTGCCCTTAATTTTGACTTCAACAAAGTGGTTATATATCGACAATGTGCATAACGCAGTATGGACCACAATCTGTGCATAGAAAGCTGCAAAAAACTATGCAAAGCTGCAGAAAACTATGGGAGATATTCCGTTACCTTCAATACGGTCTATCACCGCACTGCCCTGTGTTAACTGGCATCCAAGTTCATGGCACTTAACGCTGGGTCCCAGTGCCATAACCTATATCCGAGGTTAGTGTGTATCTACTTCAACCACATATATCCCAGTGACTGTTCAGGAGTACTGCAATAGACCTCACCTCTTTTGGACATGCACTGTTCTGGAGTTAATGTTGGCTGCAGTGTTGTGTATGAGGACTTTTAGGCAAGGGACAGGCTGTTCAGAGATTGACCTTAGATTACATAGTGATCCAAAAGGATCCTGTGGCATTGACGTTTTATTTTTCATTCTTATTGGACGCAATTACTAAACAAAATGTGCTATGTTACCTTGCTCTGGGAATTGCACGTAGTTTAGAGCAAAAATCTAATTTCTGCCTAATTTTCATGGACAGATTACTTTGTTTCAAGCTACACCTGTAGCCAGACTGAAAGTTTCCGGCACCAGGGCAAGTGGCGGTAACGCGACCACGGCTTCTCCGGTGCCAGAGGATTAATGTTGCGGGGGTTCTGATTCGGATGCATGGACCCCCCACACAACGCTGTTAAGACAGGCACTGTCTCCGGAGACAGTCTGGCTACATTTGTACTAGACACTGCATTGTATCATAAAAATGATCACACTAGTCTCAAGTGTCTCTTATCTATGTATTAAGAGGCATTGTAATGATTTTGTCACATTGTGATATGGCGAGCAGTTAGAGCAGAAATCCAGCTGCTCTGTGATCCCCTGACATCCAGGGTTCCTCCTGCTACCACGGTCTGGCACTCAGCAAAGATGTGTGGCCCACAACACAAAATGGGTGCGTGTTCAGGGCTCGCTCCCACGGCCAATAGAAAGCCGATTACATTACGGCTTTCTATTGGTGACCCCTGCGACTGTGTTTGTCATTAAATTGTTGTAGATTTCTTGCCTTTTTTTTATTTTTTTAAACGGATAGGACGTAGCCAATATTTTGCCTGAGACAGAGTAATTTGGCTTGGTGGTGGTACACCTGGAGTTGTGCCAGTGCAGTATGGTTGTACTCTGTGCTGGTGTATAGTGCAGTCAGGTTATAACAGCAATACGATTTAGCAAACCTGAGGGTCTGGGTGGAGTTCAAGGACAGATAGAAGACTCCACTGAACCGCAGACCTATCTTAAAAGAAACTAGGAAGGTGTGAAAAGCTTCATCTAGGATGTCACGGCCGGACACCTACACGTTTTCTAAGCTTGAACAGATTTGAATCAGCCCTGAATATAAGGAATGAATACACCGGATTAGTGGACCAAAATTAACAATAAGTCAAATCAAACATAAAAAAAAAGTAACCAAATCAATTTAACAGGCCAGAATACAAAATGGCATTACAATTCACAAATTCTCATTCTTACTAGATTCATAATAAATGAATAAAGGAGCATTAGTGACATAGATTACATTACCACAGCATGCAAGCAACAATAAAACAATGCAGAAGACATAGGGAAGAGTGTGACACGTGGAAGGTGAAGGGAAGCGTGTGACTCGGGAGGGGGTGAAACTGGTGACTCGGGTAGAGGGCAAAGTGGATGGAGGAAAAGGGGAGGGTGGAAAGAAGGTGACGCATGGGGGGAGGGTGGAAGAGTGTAGCACATGGGGGGGCAGCAGGGAAGTGTGTGACTTGGGGGAGGAAAGAGTGTGACATGAGGAGAAGGAGGAGGAAAGAATGTGCCACGGGAGAGGAGGGAAGAGTGTAACGAGGGGGGAGCAGGAAAGAATGACTCTCGGGGAGGAGGGAAGACTGCGACACATAGGGGGGAAGAGGGAAGACGGACACATGAGGGGGGTGACTGACATGGGGGGGAAGAGTGTTACACAAGGGGTGGATCAGGGAAGAGTGTGACACACGGGGAGCATGGAAGAGTGTGACACAGGGAGGTAGGAAGACTGTGATATGGGGGGAAAAGGAGTATGACCCATATCTGGGGGGGGGGGAAGGAGGTGATGTGGTGAAACATGTAAGGGAGTAACACATTGGAGGCAGCAGGTGACTAAAGGAGACAGTGCGTGACATGGGGGTGTGGGGAGGGAGTTAACATGGATGAGGCAGTGGGCGGGTAACATTGGGGAGCATAGAGGAGACAGTAGATAATAAAGTAGGTAGTACCTCTCTCTCCCTGGTGCACAGGATGCGTTGGTTATCCATTGGGTCTGCTCCCTACTAGAGCAGCCTTCCGCAGTGCGACCTGCAGCCACATAAAGGCAGGTGAGGGGACACAGAGTCCTGGCACGTCCTGCTGCCTCTGTGTGTGGTGCTACCATTCCCGCACAGCTGCATTTATAGGATGCTGGAGTGACAGTACCACGCAAGGAGAAATTGTATATGCAGTAACAAGGGAGAGATGAGGAGTTTGGTTGCTCCAGATTTTGTATGCAGGGAATTTTTTGCTTAACTGCTGGCCTTGACCTGGCTATGCCATTGAAAAGTTATGGGAAGTGACACATAAGGGGTTAATTATTAAACGACAATAGTGCCAAGAAAGACACTATCGAGCAAGAACTCCCATGTAACTCAATACATGATACCAAAAGCTTTGCAGATACTGATAAGTACAATACCCGAAGCCAAATAGTATTATTATTATTATAATATTGAGTATTATATAAGTAAATATATAGGTAAAATACCTGAAGCCTATTATTAAATATTAGAAACCCCTAGACAGTAGACGAGAAAGCGAACAGGAACAGCAAACATTAGACTTTCTTAGATTGGCGAGTTCTTAACAGCTCGGGCAACTTTGATGTTGAACTCGCATTTGGTCCAATAAAAATATCTAGTGTTGTGCATGACAAACAAGCTGCCAGCACTCTGTACTGTGTGTATTGGAATGTATTCACAACGTTCCACAACTTTGTCAGTGTACTTCCAGTTGAAAAGGAAAATTCCTAACAAGAAATAACAAGTAAAAAAATGATGCTAGACATATGATTAATAAGCATGCAAAAGGTTGATGAGAAAACATTAAAAACAGCAGTTAGGATGTGCATTCACTTAAAGCAGAAGCTCCTCCCCCAAGGCTCCCTTTTTTTGACGTAAAGGAGATGCAGGGTGGGGGGGGGGGGGGGTTCCCGGAGCTGAACTGCGTTACTTTTCGCTTAGGGGACCAGCTGGTTTCCGAGATACAAGGGACGCTAGCAGCAGTACTTTCTGTTTGTTTAAATCCCCTGTATCACGTGGGCCAAAAAAGAAGCTGCGACAAAAGACATTACGGCTCCCTATTGGTCCACGTATTGTGGTATATTTAAAACTGCCATCGCTATTTGTAGAATTACAGCCAGATTTGCAGTTAAGCGGCACAGTCGTTTGTAGCTGATCTTTAAATACAATAATGAGGTCTTAGATTATTAGCACAATGTCATTTTGACATCTTATGCAATCATAAGTTTGTGCGTAATAATGTACATCTGCATAACGTTTGAGCTTAATTGCATGGGCACCCGTGTTACTTTCGGGGTCTGACCGCAGTCTGCAATAACGGAGCTTAACAAGAAAGGCCCTCTGCAGCAGAATGACGGGGTAAACACGCTGCCCCGTGGGCAGAGACATAAAGACTCAAACTGAACCGAGAGGAACATTTTGTATAGAAAAATAATAATACATGATTTCCCTTATCCGAGGTCTTGGTCTATTCTCAAGGATAACAGACATTGCCAGGTAGCCTTTGTGCATCCATAAAGCAGCAGTTGCAATCAAGGCACCAAAAAATGTATGTTGACAATGCTAGTTGCGTTTTCTATCTCTTATATTGTTGACTAATTCGCAACTGGTCCATATAGGCACATTATTTAAAACCTCTTCTTAATTGCATTGGCAAGGAAGCATTGGCATCTTAAGAGTGATGCATTTAAAGTGATCATGTTAAGTGATAAATATAGTTAGACTATAGTTAATGTACTTACTTTCTTCATGCAAGATCAATGGCCTCAGCTGATACGACATGGATCTAATTGCATTCTCTTCACAGGTATGTCCCTTGATGTGCAAGTCCTGTTTAAAAGATTTACTCAGTGGCCTTAAGCAGTGATAATTTTGGTATGTCCCTTGATGTGCAAGTCCTGTTTAAAAGATTTACTCAGTGGCCTTAAGCAGTGATAATTTTAGTATGTTTGAATATCAAAAGGTGTTTTTTTTTTTCCCCTCTTAACTCTGTGCTGTTAATTGACGAACTGGAACAAGCTGATTTATTGGGGCGGGGGGAGGGTCATGTGACTGCTTTAGATGTATAAAACACTTATTCCCCTTGCATTGGCAAGGAAGCATTGGCATCTTAAGAGTGATGCATTTAAAGTGATCATTTAAGTGATAAATACAGTTAGACTACAGTTTGACTAGAGGTGACTGGGGACTGGATCTACTGCAAACTCTTTTACTCAAGACAACAAACGATAAGCTATTCAGATCACACTATGATCCCATGCTTGCTAACCTGCATATTCCAACCCCCCATCCCTTTACAACTTATTCACTGCAGTCTCTCCCAAAACTGACTGCACAATACACTGAAACCCTGAATGACTCTAGCATTGCAATACAGCTAAACATTTGACAAGGAACAGGCACACACCTGCTGTTTAGTCTGCTCACACTCACTCTGCTCACAACAGCTCCTTGCAGCACTGCCTACCTCTAGCATCATGAACCTGCTATGTATTTTAACTTTTTTCTTTCTCCTGGCCTCATGGAGATGTTACTCCCTCTATCCACTACAAACTCCTCCATCCTGGCCCACACCCAACATCACCATACACCCTGGACTACTCAAAAGCCTTTCACTATCTACTGAATGTTGGTGGAGAACTCTAAAAACCAGCACACCAACCACCTCTCACTCAAATGGCAAACATCACAAATCTACAACTTGCAAACAACTACCCAAATTTCTACTCATACTATTACTCTCTTTAGCAGGTGATATTGAACCTAACCCAGGTCCTCTCATTTCAGCTCTGTCCCATGCCCCTGAGAATTCCACCTATAAATTCCAAAAAGGGCTATCTGTCGCCCATATAAACATCCGGAGCCTGCTGTCCAAACTGGACGAACTAAGGGCATGGTGCCTTATGCATAAACCCAAAGCCATCGTTCTTACAGAAACATGGCTATCCCCTAAAACCCCTGATGCAAATATCGCCATTCAGGGATACTCCATTTTTAGGAGAGATAGGTCAAAGAGAGGAGGAGGGGTGTTATTTTATATTGCAGACACATTACAATTTACACTGTTAAATTGCCCACCAAGCCCACCCTCTTTTGAAATTCTAGTTGGCAAAATCTGCCTCCCCTTTTCTAAGCCCATCTTGCTTGCTGGCATCTACCGCCCCCCTCAAGCCCCTCTACAATCCCTGACTGATATCACCCAATTTCTTGGCTCCATTTCCTCTCTGAATGAGAAAAGTGAGCTGCTAGTTCTTGGGGATTTCAACTTCAATTGGCTTGACCCTAAAAACCACAAAATCCAGATACAACTCAAGTCACTTAACCTATCGCAACTCATTTCCCAACCCACACGGATAAACCTGAAATCGCATAACCATTCCTTGCTAGACTGGATTCTCTCCTCAAACCCCAGCAGAATCCAATCCTCTGGCATCCTTCCTGATATTTTCAGTGACCATGCAATAGTGTACTGTGTAAGGAAAATTAAATCGCCCCATTCAAGCCCTAAAGTTCTCCTCACTAGAACATTTAAAAACTTTAACCCACAACAGTTTCTGGATGACCTTACCAACTGCCCATGGCACAGAATCGATTTAATTCCCAACCCTGATTCTGCGCTCGACTATTTCCAATCTGAGTTCTTAAAACTCTGCGATACCCATGCTCCACTACGCAAAATAAGGGTACAGGGGGCCCACCTTCCATGGGTTACGCCTGACCTTATAGCACTCTACCAGTTCAGGGATGCCTTGTGGAAAAGCTACAAAGTAACTGGCACTACCAAGGATCTCAATCACTACAGATGCATGAGGAACATGTGCACAAGGCAAACAAGGCATGCAAAAGCACAATATTACTCTGACAATCTCCACCAAAATACATCAAACCCAGCTAACTTCTGGAAGGTTATCAACAATATATTCCAGCCTCCTAACCATCAACAACCAAGTAATATCACTAAGGGGGATATTACTCTGACAAACCCCATTGACATTGCAAATGCATTCAATGATTACTTTGTGGGGTGTGCCACTAACTTATTAGCGAAACGCAGCCCAAACCACAAACCTGAATCTCATCCTGGGAGTACCCCTATAGTCCCACCCCCTCCCAACACTGCCCACAATTTTCAATTTGGCCCAGTATCTGAAGAGGAGATTATACAAGCGCTCCTCAAACTAAAACTAAGCAGCCAATGTGGACCCGATTTAATACAATCTAGGTTCCTACAATTTGGTGCCCCAGCCATTGCCAAACCAATTGCGTCCATAGTCAACTCTATCCTGTCTGCAGGCCATATCCCTAAGACCTGGAAAACTGCCAGAGTTGTCCCAATCTTCAAAAGCGGGGACAAAAACACTCTCAAACTACAGGCCAATCTCACTTCTCCCAATTCTATCCAAAGTTATGTGTCCACTCCCAATTAAGCGATTTCTACACCAAGACAAATTTCCCTAGCCAACTCCAGTCTGGGTTTCGTCCCAAACACTCCACCGTAACTACCCTGCTAAAAGTTTGCAATGAAATCCAGTGTGGAATGGAACGGGGACAACTCACTGGTGCAGTATTCCTAGATTTTGCAAAGGCTTTTGACACAGTTGATCATGTTATCCTGCTTAACAAACTCCAGAGCTCTGGAATAGGGAAACATGCTTTAAACTGGTTTCAGTCCTACCTATCAGGAAGATCCCAACATGTGTCCCCCCCTGGATATCACCTGTGGTGTCCCGCAAGGCTCTGTTCTGGGGCCCCTACTCTTCTCAGTGTTCATTAATGATCTTCCCACAGCTTGTAAGGAAGCCTCAATACATATGTATGCAGATGACACAATCCTATATGCACACAGCCATAGCCTCTCTGACCTTCAACACATACTTCAGTCTGACTTTTTGAGACTCGAAAACTGGATTTCCCAAAACAAACTGTTTTTAAACACTGACAAGATTGTAACAATGGTATTTGGGACCAAGACTAAATTTGTAAAGCTTCCAGTGACTGAGCTCCTGATTAGAACCAACGCTAACACCACCCTAACACCTGTCACTACTTTTAAATACCTGGGCTTATGGTTTGACTCCCACTTAACATTCGGGATGCACATTGATACCCTGACAACCAAGACCTATGCCAAACTAGGGGTACTTTACAGGAACAAATCCTCCCTAAGTCTCCTGGTCAGAAAGCGTATCGCACAGCAGATGCTAATGCCAATTATTGACTATGGAGACATAGTATATGGCTCGGCACCTCAAACCCACCTTAGCAAACTTGACACCCTCTACAATTCAATTTGTCGTTTTGTTCTCCAATGCAACTACAACACACATAACTGCGAAATGCTCAAAGAACTAGATTGGTCAACACTCGAGTCTAGGCGCAAAGTTCACCTTTCTTGTCTTGCCTTTAAATTCTTCATGGGCAAGCTACCCAGCTACCTGAACAAGCTCCTCACCCCTACCACTTGCAGCACCTATCACCTGAGATCAGACTCCAAAAGACTGTTCATGGTCCCAAGGCTCAACAAAGTATCCGGACGTTCCTCCTTCTCCTACCGTGCACCCCAAAACTGGAACAACCTACCAGAGACTCTCACATCCACCACCAGTTTAAGTTCTTTCATATCTAAGGCTGTCTCACATTTTAACCTGGTCTGTAACTGTTTCATACGCTCATAATATATATTTTCTTTAACTGTGCATGCAATGTCTTGTATATAATGTATACCCTGTACATTTATGTAACTGTACTTGTAACCATGTATTATTTGTTTTACTCTGTGCCCAGGACATACTTGAAAACGAGAGGTAACTCTCAATGTATTACTTCCTGGTAAAATATTTTATAAATAAAATAAATAAATAATTAAGAACTACCGTTAATCCAATTCAAAATTGGACGCTACTACAAGACAGTTGTTATTTAACTTGGGCATGCCCATATTGAATTAAAGCAACAGTTCAAGCAATATGCTACATGTGTTTTTTTTTTTTTTTGTTTTTTTTAATTAAATCAGTTCTGTACTATGAGAAAATACTTGTAGCATTTTTAAAAAAATAGAATGCTTTAAAGACATTTTTTATGTTTCTAAGTCATAGATCAGACAGGATGCTACGCGACGTGCGCACGTTCGTCACTCTTTGAGGCTAGTGGATGACAGTTGTCACACTAGAAACTGCTTGTGGCAACAAACTGCAGCATTGACGCTGCGACATTTTGCCACCACAACCCAAATTGAAATTTGGGGCTGCAGTCACGTCACGTGAGCTGGTTCAGCCAATAAAGGCGAACCAGCTCCATGACGTGTTCGTCACGCCCCCCGCCATGCCCCCAAACGCCGCGTCCCAACTCCTGCAGTTTGAGCACAGATCGCTGGACTACAGGAGCCGCGCGCGGACGTACCAGCCAGTCTGAGCTCGGCCTAATGTAGGAAACATTTCCAAAGTGACAGCCCCCTTCCCCTTCTGATAGGCTCTGGCTCTTGAGCCCCGCCCTCTCTCTAGCTGTGCACCAATTGTATCTAGTAACTGCCCAATCAATCATATTCTAGGAACTACATTGCCCAAAATGCCGTGCAAGACCTGAATGAAATAACCCTGAGCAAGCGATCTATTAGTCGATTACAGGAGAACGGATCGATCTGCAGCTTAGCTAATCACTTCTCAGTGTGCAGATTGTATTGATGCATATATTGAACGGGAAAAATATATTTATATATTTTTTATTTTTTTTTAAACGGCAGCTTGAACTGCAGCTTTAAATTAGGAATGTCTCTGCCCTGCCTGTCAAGTCATTGTTAACAACCCCCACGAAAACGGTCTCTTACACCTCCTCTGTATTTATGGCCAACTGTAAATCAGGGTCTTATTTTCACGGAAGGCAATGACTCTGGCCAACTCTAAATCGCTCCCTACCATATATATATATTCTAATTTGTATCTTCAGGGATATACAGTACCTTGCATAAGGTCACAAGCAGCGGGCTCTGGGGTTCAAACCACATTTTCTCAATCCAATACCTGCTCACATTAAACTGCTACTTCTCCTCTTCAGTCTCGGGTATAAATGTGTTACTGTATGTTACTTCTGTTCAGAATTAGCTATGTATAAAATGGACTAAACGTGGGTGCTTTGAACAGTAAAATGGGAATTCCACGCTGATTAAAAAAGGTCATGAAAATATGCTTTGTATCACACAGCCCGTCACTTCAGTTCTGAAGTCGCAGGAACATTCCGTTCCTCGGTTAGGTACACGTTCCTCGGTTAGGTATATGTTCCTCGGTTAGGTACACGTTCCTCGGTTAGGTACACGTTCCTCGGTTAGGTACACGTTCCTCGGTTAGGTACACGTTCCTCGGTTAGGTATACGTTCCTCGGTTATGTACACGTTCCTCGGTTAGGTATATGTTCCTCGGTTAGGTACACGTTCCTCGGTTAGGTACACGTTCCTCGGTTAGGTACACGTTCCTCGGTTAGGTATATGTTCCTCGGTTAGGTACACGTTCCTCGGTTAGGTATACGTTCCTCGGTTAGGTACACGTTCCTCGGTTAGGTACACGTTCCTCGGTTAGGTATATGTTCCTCGGTTAGGTACACGTTCCTCGGTTAGGTACACGTTCCTCGGTTAGGTACACGTTCCTCGGTTAGGTACACGTTCCTCGGTTAGGTACACGTTCCTCGGTTAGGTACACGTTCCTCGGTTAGGTACACGTTCCTCGGTTAGGTACACGTTCCTCGGTTAGGTACACGTTCCTCGGTTAGGTACACGTTCCTCGGTTAGGTACACGTTCCTCGGTTAGGTATACGTTCCTCGGTTATGTATACGTTCCTCGGTTAGGTACACGTTCCTCGGTTAGGTACACGTTCCTCGGTTAGGTACACGTTCCTCGGTTAGGTACACGTTCCTCGGTTAGGTACACGTTCCTCGGTTAGGTACACGTTCCTCGGTTAGGTACACGTTCCTCGGTTAGGTACACGTTCCTCGGTTAGGTATACGTTCCTCGGTTATGTATACGTTCCTCGGTTAGGTATACGTTCCTCGGTTACAGTATGTACACGTTCCTAGCTAGACCCTAACATAGTCTTTGTAATTCTGCCGTTTTCTGGCTTCCATTTGAAAATAGATGAAATATAATCTTTCATTATGAAACAGACATTAAAATGGTAAAGAATGTGTTACATGGCTGAGTGCTTTTCACTTTACAGCAATCCAATATAATTCTGAACAGGACTGCCCCCTTAATACTGATAACCTGCATTGATGAAAGCCAGGTGCTACACGAGATCCATACACCACCACTAGCAAGCCATGATTTAGATGTAAACAAAAGTTGACTTATTTTCACCACGCGCTGAAACATTACAATTTATAATAATGTGTCGCAGGAAAAGAAAGCGCAAACCCAAACACCTAATTTAAACGTAAATATCTAAAAACTTTATGTGCAAGTATTTATATCACCATGTAGGAGAGATGCAGGTTTTTGAAGGGTGTTTCTCAACAACCCTAAGGCCGCGCCCATAGTCCCCGCGACCGCGTGCGTGGCCCGAATAAAATGCTGCACCTCTATGAGGCAGGCCACAGAGTGCGTGACTGCGCTCGCAACTAAGCAAGTCGGCGCTTGCGATTTTGAAAAAGACAAATCATTTTGCTTTGGTCGTGTGACGGCCGGGTCACATGTGTGGTTCAGCCAAAGAGGGTGACCCGCTCACGTGACGTTACAGACACCTCTCCGACACGCCTCCCCGTCGCTTCTCTCCTTCCCCATCCCAAAGGCCACGGATCGCCTCTGTGGCAGGCGCGCGCGCGACGCCACGCACTCAATTGCGCGCGCCTATTATATCCGCGGCCTTATGCGGACGTCACAAAAACTACAAAGCACAAACTCCCCTCAAACATGTAAGGAGAAAGAAAACAACTTAGTGCAAATGTGTAACAAATTGTATAGGGAGTCATGTGACTGCCCACTCACTTGGTGGAAATGATATTCAGGCGTTTGTCAGATTGTATCTGGTTTGGATCATGAGTTGGTGTAACAGGAACTCTCCAGTTCATAAAACAGAATACGAGGTATATATGGTATATTTCGGCCTTTTAAGGTAAAATACAAATGAGCAGTGAGCCCATACAACTCACATGCTCCAATTTAAAATTAGTGTTTGAAACACTGTGGGTCTGACGGTGTCGGTGTCCCGATAACACTCGGCTGGCTTCGGTCTCCCAGTGAGTCTTGCTTCCGGGTTCCCTGGCGGATGACATCACAATGACAATGGAGCCAATGGAAACCTCCGATTCCAGCTTCTTTAGTGCGAGGGACGGCAGCACTTGCGGTTTAGAGGGACCACCATACACGTTTCATTCACCTCAGTGAACTTCCTCAGGAGTGCAATGATCATTGAGACTGAGAAGTGAGACTCACTGGGAGACCGAAGTCCGCCTGAATATCGTTTTCACCACGTGAATGGGCATTCAAATGACCTATCACTCACTATACAACGTGTTACACATTTGCACTATGTTATTTTCTTTCTCCTTACTCCTTGGGGAGTTTGCGCTTTGGAGTTTTTTGTGACAATTTATAATAATGAATTTCCTGGTCATTAATGTGCCAATGATGGACAGACTTTAGCCCACGAATGCATCACTGGTCATTTAATGGCCTCCTTACTGGCTATTGCTAAAATACAATACAGGCAGTCCTCGGTTATCTGACACAATACGTTACTCAAAATGGCGTTGTAAAGCGAAACGTTGTAAAGCGAAACACGTTTCCCATAGGAACACTGTTTAAATGAAAGGTTCCGTTCCTGAAGGCATTTTTAACACTAAAATACACCAAATATTTTATGCAGGCAATAAGATATGCAGCACACACATAAATTATATAGTGTATATACTGTATTATATATATAATATAACATAATAAATAATATATTATATAGTATAATATAATATTATTTAGTATTATATTATATATATACGCTCTTACGACGCTTTGCAACGTTGTTTATGTGAATGTGTATATATATATATATATATATATATATATATATATATACACATACACAACGTTGCAACGCATCGTAAGATCGTTGGATAAGCCATTTTGGCGTTGTAAAAATGAACGCCATTGTATAGCGTTGGATAAGCCATTTGTTGTAAAGCGAAGCGTTGTAAAACGAGGACTGCCTGTAATCGTAATATAATACAGTGGGTAAAGAGGTCTGATCACAGGGTGTGCTGTTGGCTTCATTTTCATTCTCTTCATCTCTGTCAGGGTATCCAAGCAATCATTAGATAATGTTCTTTATGCTGTGTGCACCAACTTTAGGTGACTATTTTTTGTAGACTATTGCTTCCTTAGGGAGCTTATTTTATGTCGGGCGAATGTTTTTGGCCACAATTCCCTATTGCCTTCAATGGGAAATTTCAACTGCAGAACAGCCCCAATGGGCCTCTTTGGCGGAAATAGAATAGCCCCCTAAGTCTCTTAAACACTGTGTATTATTTAAGGGGTTAATTTGAACATGCCTAACAACTTTTCTTTCCCCCCACCCCTTAACACAAAGAAAAAACAAGCTTGTAGTGGGGTTGATAGGAAAGTGGTTGCATATCAATTGCAGCAGCAGGGAAAGAAAAAAAAGATAAACAGGAGGATTAACTGTTTACTTAAAGCTGGGAGAAGTCAGCTTGTTTTTCAGTTAAGGAAGGAACACAATGTACTGTTGTATCTGGTTTCAAGAGTATGGTGTTTATCATGTCTCCTGTGCTGTGGTTGGTAGGAATGAGCAGTGAAAGCTCTCCTCCCACTCCTGAGTCTTCTCAGCTCTCCCACTGAGGCCTCCCTTCCATAGGACAGCTAGCAAGAGAACTGCCCTGAGTGATCTTTTACTGCCTGTCAGGAGTTGACATATTGACCCAGAGCATTGGGAAGAAAAAAAATATATATATATATATATATATATATATTTGAAGGAAAAAAAAAAAAAAAGCAGACTGATTCCTGGAATTCTCTGAGAACAGCTACCGGAGAGCTTGTAAACACACTCCATGTGCTTGAAGCCACACACACTGTCCCTCATACACCCCTTGGAAACAGAGCCAATGAATGAGAGAGGAGTTGATCAACAAGAGGGAGGAGGAGGAGACAGACAGGAGGTGGTGGGGGACAAGAACATTACTAACCCCAAGAAGGAATGCACTTCTACTATTGCCAATCATCCCCAGCAAGGCTCACATTTTGTTTTTCTCCTGCGAGGCTGTGTGTTCTGTCGCAGCTTATTTGGGTGAATAATATACGTATTTTTAGCTCTGTTGTTTCTCTGGCATCATGTGGCGTTAGAAGTTGCTCACAAATATTATTTGCACAGATTTTTTTTTGTTTTCTCCTGGTTCCACAGCTGTATTATTAAGTCATTCCAGGTGTTAAAAATCGTGAGATGCACAGAAAAAAAAAGTTGGTTCAGGTTTAAGTATTCCTATTAAAAGCAAGAAAATGGAAGTACACAAAAAGATGGCATCTGTTTGCATATCATGTATATTGTGCGTTTGGTATATTGGGACGTATATCCCATAACTGGGATTCTCCTGTCACAAAGCGCAGAACGTTACTTGGGAGAAAATGAAATAATGACATTCAATTCAAGTTTGAATTCAATCAAAACTATCGGTTCCTATAGCAGGCAATGTATGACATTGTCTTGTGTACAGTACTGTGTAAATAGAAGTCGGTGTTACATCATACGAAAGGCTCTCCTGACCTACTCGAGTGAAGGAAAATAAAAACAATGTTTAACTCCTTTAATGCCAGAGAGCACAGTAACATAGAGATCATTGTATTAGTTGCATGCCTGGCAGCTATGCCCTATTGACACTTACAGGCTTATGGGATAGTTAATTACACTTTTGTGTTAATAAAATTGAGGTTGAGAGAGTAAATGGTGCCATGTTTCTTTCAACATCATTCTCTAGTCTGGGCAGGGGCCGTCCACAATGGATCCCTTAGAACAGTGTCACACTAGGGAGTGGGTGACCTTATTGTTCACTGGTATTTTCCCTTGTGAGCGCTTACACTCAGCCAAGTGAAGTGGAGTTTTAAGGCACTCCATGGGCCTCCTCTGCTCCTGTTTTGCACTAGCATTCAGTGACCTTCTGCCCTAAGGCTGCGGCCAGGCAGGGAGAGAGTGCGCTGGCGCTCGTGCGCTGCGCCCTGCTTGGCCGGGCGATTCGTGGCCGGGTAGGTGCGCGCTCATCTTGGGGCGTGGCCATGACGTCACGGAGCTGGTTCGGTGTCATTGGGCGAACCACTCACGTGACGCGCTTTGGAGCGGCAAATTCATGCTCAGACGCTTGCTCACGCTTGCTACACACATTGCCTCATTGTGTTTCATCGCAGCCAGCGTCAGCGCGCCCGCCGAGCGCCACCCTGGACGAGGCCTAAGGGCTGTTCTATACTGTGTGCGCTACGCCTTTCTATAATTGTGCCGCGCGCGGCAGTGTGCGTGGAACCGGACGACGGGAGAGGATGAAGAAAATAAAGAATGTGCGCCGCTGAAGTGTGTGTGTGTGTATATGTATGTACAATGTTAATAAACAATTTATTAATGTATTTATTTCAAAACGTATTTAAACATACATACACACACACATATACATACATACAGTACCTTACTTGCGCACAGCATACACACAATAGGCGTGCGGCACGTGCACGCGCGTTCACACAGACGTGCACAGCCGCACACAGTATAGAACAGCCCTAAGTCTCTAACTTAAAGCAGCAGTCCAAGCTGGGCCTCCCCTCACCCCCCCCCCCCTCCCCTTTAATATGTGCATCAATACAATTACACACAATGATAAGTAATTAGCTAAGTTTCTGATCGATCAGTTCTCCTGTGATTGATCGGTGAAGATTCGGCTCTGGGGTTCACTAAACGGCTGTCAGTGCAACAGGAGAGGACCAGAGATTCAAAGTTCTGTGCGGAACATCATGTGACCAGGCAGTCGCTAGATACAATTGGCGCACTGCTAGAGAAAGCAGGGCTCAAAAAGGGGTGTGCCAGGGCCTGTTTCAGAAGTGGAAGTGACATTGTAAATGGTTGCTATAGAAACAAAAAATGCTTGTCACGTTATAATACATTAAAAATGCCATTCACACTTGTTTTTTTAAATGCTACAAGTATTTTCTCATAGTACAGAACTGATTTATTAAAAAAACAAAAACACGTTGGATATTGCTTGATCTGCAGCTTTAAGTCCATTTTACCGATTTCCTCCGTTGCCTGGTCAGCAGTGTTATGGGCCACATTAAATCTGTTGGACAGCCCTGTAGCAGAAGATAATATTAAAAGAAATACCCACAAGTTGCATATATAATGGTGCTGTGCAGGAGAGCAAAATCCTTTAAAAAAAAAAACTATCTGCAAGGGGAAAGTGGCCATAAAGCTATGCAGCAAATGCCTTTGCCATGTGGCAGCAATAATCACTATATACCTGGTTCAGGTACCAATAAAGGGTGCCTAGAAAGCATCCCAATTCACCATGCTCCGTTTTTCTCTATGGGTTCCAGGCACAGATTTGAGTACTGCTGCTCCTCCTCATTGCAAACCATTCTCTTCCCAGGAGACAAGAACCAGGAACTGTGCAAGCCTCAGTGTAGCAGACGGTTACATATATCACGAGCAGCTGTAGAAAATGATATGTTAAATGTCCTCTAAATTCCAAGGCACCCCAGAGATACAATACCTCAACACATTTTGAATCCATTGATATATATGCATATCGGTGTGCACACATGCGCAGGGCCGCCAAAAGGGGGGGGGGGGAGGGGGCGTGGGGAGCAGGTACTGTAGAGGGAGAGGGGGATTGACCCAGTATTAAAGGGTTTGCACCCCATATGGCCACCCCCTGACCTCACTGGGAAGGCAAGGGGTTAACTGGACGGCGGTCCAGTAATGTGTGTTTACCTTGCTTCAGTACCCAAATGTGCATTCCCCTGTAACAATGTATTTCCCCCATTCCAGTGTCTGCACCAACACTCACACTGGGATCCATTCGGGAGGAGAAGGGTTAATAGTTAGGAAGTGATTATAGCCCTTTGTTCCATTTCCCGCCTTTACAGTCTCCATTTTGCAGGTCGCCATTGCAGCTCCATTGAATCCGGCGATTTGGGCCTGTTTCAGTAGAAGACCTGCAGGTGGCGCCCGAGAGGAGGAGCGGCGGTTCCCCATTGTAAGTCAATGGAGCCATTCATTTCAATGGGGATTCCTCGACGCCGACCTCCAGGAACGGGTTGGCAGCCATCCAGACCGCAGAAGCGGATGCAATATCTAAAAAAGAGCTTTTGATCACACTAGTTCAAGTTCAAATACAATTGGAGTGGGAAACTTAGGTTCTAGGGTACCCAGGAATAAAATTATTTTTGCCCCTAGACCCAAGGAACCCCACACTCGAACACCACCGGGTCCGAGAATTAAGGACCTCCGTAAAGGGTCGCGCTCGCCCCGAGGGTCGCGCCATTGACTCTAATGGCGGAGGGAAGAGCCGCGAGTAAAAACGGCTAAGTCAGAATGAGCAGAAACCCAGAGCCCATAACTCCGGTTCTGTCCAACCTAAAGGGCTGAGATTCGGCCACCAGGTAGTCCTAGTTCCGGCAGGATTGCATGGCCAATACCGACCCTCTCGGGGCAACAGAACTGAGTCAGGGTAATTGCAAAGTTTGGGTTTCTGCCATTGACTTGCATGGCGGAAAAAAGCCTCGTGTTCCAAAAGGGTTTTTAAACTGTAATTTTGTATCTCCGGTCCGGTGGGTCGCAGCGAGCTGAAACTTGGCCACCATGGAGAGTCCCCTCCGGCATGAAGGACTGGCAAGTTTCAGCCCACTCGGCCCAGCCGAACGGATTACTTTGATTATATATTGATATTGAAAAATGTATTGTATTTCGAAACGGGGATAAAAGCCCGCGAAGGTTACTGACTCTGTTTAATGTAAATGCTCAGGGGGGCGACCCATTGTCTACAACAGACCCCCTGATCAAAGGCTCAGCCACTCTGGCTGTATACATTAGGGCGGAGAAACGCAAGGCTTGAGTGGTCTGTAAGTGCTGTAATTCACACTTGGAGACAAAGGGTTTCCTGACCAGATCCAGGTCTGGTAGACCTGTAGGCGCCCTGACTTTTGTGTGGGGCTAAAGAAATGAGACCCCAAGGGCCAGAAGTACGCATGTGCCAACTAGCTGGGGGGCATGATCTATCAATGTTCCCACGTTAGAGATTGGGTGCAGATAATTGTCCTCCAATGACAGTGTATAGGACTGGAATCACATATAAACCAGTGTCAGCCCTATACTCAGTCTTCGATTTTACCAACTACTTGATGCCTGATTGCAGTATGAATTGCCAATGCCGTACCTGATTGCTTCATTACCCAACCCCTAAGTAAGTGTTATTTCTTGTCTGTTATTTGTATTATCTTGTGTGTTCACCTATCTAAGGAATAAACTATTTTTATTATATCCAAGTCGAGTTCAATTCAACCCAGTTATTTTGGTGTGTATTATAACCTATCACAATCTACCGTGACAGGGACAACTGCCCGGGCCCAGCAGCTGCAGGGGGCCTAGTCGGCCGACGCTGGTAGTTTGGCCTATCTGCGTCCAGCTGCCAGACCTCTAATTACTGCCGGCCCCTAGATCTCCCCAGCTGCTGCTGGCCTCTGTCGCCCGCCGGTCCCTGCCAGAAGCCGAGCCCAACTTCAGCATCCGCACATGGGACCGGCGCAGGCCTGAGTCCAACCCCAAGTTAACTAACAGTGTGTTGTATGTGTAATGTTTCATTGTGGGGGTATTGTGTGTGTGTGTGTGTTGGGTGTCTGTGGGGGGGAGGGGTGCTTGTCGGAGTATTATGTGTTTGTGGCAGGGGTATTGTGTATGGGGGAGTTGTAGGGGTAGTGTGTGTGTAGGGAGGTAGGCTTGTGGGAGTATTGTGTGTCTGGCAGGGATATGTGGGGAGGGTTTCTGGGGGGACTTTATAGGCAGTGTTTGTAGGGATATTGTGTGGGTGTTGGGGTGTTAGTGTGTGTGTGTGTGTGGTGGGGGTTGTATGGGTATTGTGTTGTGTGGGGGGTTGTGTGTGTGTGTACAGTGGAGGGGGATGTTGAGTAGGGGGATGTGTGAGGAGGGGGATTGGGGTGTTGGATGGAGTAAGAGGAGGGGGCCATTGAGTGATAACAGATTGGGGAGATGGGTGTGAGAGGGAAAGAGGAAGAGTGAATAGGGAGGGGGAGAAGACAGGAGTTGAGAGAAATATAGGGGGGGGAGGGGCAAATAGAGGGCCGTGGAAACTCTAGTCCTGGGCCCTGGGAAAGCAGTCGGTGGCACCGGTCGCGGCCGCTTCACTGCGACCACTGGGCCGCCGATGCTTTGCTGCGACTCGCCTCACTGCTGCCGCTGGACGTTTTGCCTCTAATATAAGTACCTTACCCTAAAAACCCCTACCCTAAGCCCTTACCCCAAACCCCTCTACCCTAAACCCCTCTACCCTAAGCCTTATCCTAAAACCTCCAACCCTAAGCCCTTACCCGGCTGTGGCGGTGTAGTGAGTCACGGCAAAGCGCCGGTGACCATTTGGTCGCAGCAAAACGTCCACGACCAAATGTCCCATGTACATGTGTGGGAGGGTGCTGCATCCTTCCCTAGTTCTGAGGTTGCTGATGTTCCCTCCTGGCCTGCCTTCAGCTTGCCCAATTTAGCAAAGCTAGTCAGTCAATGGCTTTCCATGTATATTATTTTATACCACAGTTTAATTAATCAAGTGGTGAATTTCATCACAAATAATCCCCATAATATTAATGTATCTGCTTTGTGCACATAACAGTGATGCCGCTAGAGCAGGTTATGCAACATCCTTGCTTTCAAAATCTTAACTAAGATAATATTTATCAATTACCACTAACATGAGACACGTTGGAATAAATGCAAAAGGGAAACAAATCCCCTGGATCCTTCCAGGAGAATATATGTCACTGGCAGCAAAAAATAGCTTTTTTTTGTATGGATGCCTACTACTGACTTTGGAAACTTAATGCAATTTGTGGTCTGCTAAAAATGTCCTTTCGTGCAGCACCACAGGGATGTTCCTGTGCAGACGTGATGATATCAGGAGAGGCAATGGGCTTAGTTCTGTGACTCCATCTCTGATGATACAGTAGATAGACCATGATTTGCATAGGGAAGTTGGCATGGGGGAAGATGGCTTAAACAAGCAATGATTGCTTCCTGAAGTTCACTACTTAAACCATAGCTGCTGCTGTTGAAAATGGATTAGAGAACTCCACCTTAAAACTTGAACTGACAAGTTGCTGAACTGGAACATAGCAGACATAGTCTGTGCGTGTGTGTGTGTGTGTTGATTGGGACAGGGGAGTGTCAGCAGTGCCTGTGTGTCTGTGTGCAAAGTGCCTCTCCAGGAGAACACCTCAGAACAAGATAAGAGAAAGCCCCTGAGGGACAGACAAATATCAGCACAGCCCAAGTGAACATTGGTCTCCTCTGATAAAGATAAGGCAAACATTAAGAGTGGGTGCCCATTCCTATGTTGTTGTACATGTATGCACGCTAGCTCATAATAACAAATACCTTACTAAATACTACCTATGCTTTTGTCTTTCTTTGCTTAAGCTGCAGGTTTTACGCCCAAGTTCCACTTAGACAGCTCCCACGTTGTACAAAGAAAAACAAATTGTTTTTACCTTGCTTTTTTCATTTTAGTACTTCATAGTTTTAGATAAAAATAAACCTATAGCAATACTTACAGGTCTTCTTCAATTGTTACGCTCTATATCAGGAGTGGCCAACCTTTTGTTTCTGGTGTGCCAATAAATGGGCACACATTTTTTGGCGGGCCACTGTCCTCCTGGCCACCTGCATCTGGTTTAAATTAATAGCTAAACCTAAACACCAAAAGTAAACATGGATAATAAAAAACATTAAGATATTACAAACATTAACGATGTTCAGGAGAAGCTTGGCCGCCATTCCAGAGGCGGTCATTCCCGAGAAGGTTAGCAGCAGATCAGCCGCCTGCACCACGAGAAGAAGCCTGGATAGACAACCTGAGGGAAGAGGTCCCTAGTGGCTGGCACCAGCGGCGGGGGCAACGGCAGCCTGTGTGGAGCAGGAGGCTAGCCCGGAACTTCGGGATGGCATAATGGAGAGCCGGCTGAGTGAGGCACAGGAGTGTGACATGTCTTCCGGCTTGTTGGTGTGGGGGTGGGGGTCGCACAAGCAGCTGGAGGAAGAAAATGGTGGAGATCCCCTCCCCCGGAGTGGCTGATCCTGATTTCCTTGATCGATTTTTCAGTAAATGTTTCTTTTTTTGCTCCATCACGCGGACCATTCTAAATACCAAAGTTGGCCACCCCTGCTCTAAACCAAGCTAGAAAAAAGGCATTTTCGGCATTTAGAGCTAGGCAGCGGGCACTCGTAGAGTTGAAGAGAAACGTTTCTTTATTTAATTTTATTTACTCCTACTATGCGTTTTGATCCCAGCTACAACCGAAACGTATAGGAGGAATATGTAAAATTCAACAAAGAAACATTTTTCTTCAACTGAGTCCCGCTGCCTTCCTACTATTGAATCTAGATCAAACAAGAGCCCTTGTACTTGTAGAACTGCTTATGCTTCTCCGTTAGACGTTAACACTTGACTAGCTGTGTAATGCAAATATGAATGTGTGAAAGAGGAGGTGTTAAATAACTGATTTCTTTCTCATTAATGCAACTTAATAGGGTGATTTTCCCAGGTTTGATAGCTTTCAAACGAGTATAAACATATATATATATATACATACAGGCATACCCCGCATTAACGTACGCAATGGGACCGGAGCATGTATGTAAAGTGAAAATGTACTTAAAGTGAAGCACTACCTTTTCCCCACTTATCGATGCATGTACTGTACTGCAATCGTCATATACGTGCATAACTGATGTAAATAACGCATGTGTAACAGGCTCTAGAGTCTCCCCACTTGCGCACAGCTTCGGTACAGGGTATTGCTGTTCAGGACGTGCTGACAGGCGCATGCGTGAGCTGCCATTTGCCTATTGAGCGATATGTACTTACTCGTGAGTGTACTTAAAGTGAGTGTCCTTAAAGCGGGGTATGCCTGTATAAACAAACTGTACATTAGATGTATCAATGGGGGAAAAAAATGCAATTTTTATTTTTACTTGTAATTTTATTGAAATTGTCGATATTAATGATAAATAATAAGAAAGATAGGTGATCAGGAAAGAGACAGGATACAGAAATTAAAAAGGAATGGGGGGGGGCGGTTGTTCTTAATGGAATTTATTTTCTTTGATACATTTGGTGCTGTTTTGAGCACTGGTTTTGCCTCGGTTTCGCATCACGGAGACTTTAGCAGTAACCTTCACTGTATGCTGCTGATATGGACAAAGGCCCAAAGTTACCACGCAGTAAATCTGCAAGGTATTTTACAGCCCATCCAAATAGGTTTTTTTCCCCTTCATCGTATGCATCCACAGTTTAGCATAATTGGTCCAATTGAGTTTGTGCATTTCAACAATGTTCACAAAGGGTGAAAATGGGAACGCAAAGTTGAGAGAGAAAGTAGTAAAACGTGTCATGGCGGCATGCTGTGAATTGCTTGTACCATTTGTATTGATAGAAGACAACATTTCATGGATTTCACCGATTAAATTGTATAAACCGTTTAGCATAATCTGTTAATCTATCGGCTAATATTACAGTAACCTGCACCATATGTTGACATCATGAGATGAATGACTGGTTTTAGTTTTCTTTCGGGTGAAACCATGGTTTTGCAGCATAAAGATTAAACCTTTATGATCTGATTTCTTACATGGCTGAGTACTTCAAAGAGTACAGTACTTTGCTGGTATCTCTGTTTTGTTTTCCCTGACTAGATTTTGGAGGATTACTTCTTTACGACACAGGCCAGCCATGCGCAAAATCTTGTTGTACATTACCCTTATGTATTAAATGTCTACAGCATTTTATAATAAGAGATGTGTGTACGATAATGAAACAGGAATTAGGAGAAATAATACGTGTTTTCTGTTCTTTAGTCTGGGTGCCTGAATGTGCTTTATTTGCGTTTAGGGCACGGCAGCTGCAGCTACTTACCTGGTGTATTTAACTCTTTCACTGCCAGAGGGGCCAGCAATTCAACCCGCCAGTTGTTTCTTGAATTGCTGTTTACCGACTCCGAAATGTTACATTATTATGAGAATATTATGGTCACCTCATTGTCCTGTAACAGTATATTTGATATGTTGTGATATTGCTAAATCATTTTATAATCTAATAATATAAGCTCCAAGCTACCTTTAAAATGTAGCATCCTTATTTCATCAAGGAGAACATCTCTCACACTCTCTGTGTCTATAAATATCTTTATGATGGACATTTCGGAACTTAAGCTATAATTATGTTATCAAAATGTAGGCCCGTAACCCTAACTTAAGAAAGAACAACACCTAAAATCCGATTTCGCAGAAACATATATTCGTAGGCGGTTTGGACAATTAAAAATTTGGGTGAATGCTCCTGCAATAGCCATAATTTTCCCTTCACCCGAATATCATAACATCCGCCCCTGTGAATGTTATGACATTCGATGAGATAGAGACCTATTTTAATTGAGTCTCAAATGCTATGTATGTATTTATATCTTTATATAGCACCATCTATGTACATAGCACTTTACAGCCTCAGGCACCAAAACATAGATTGTAAGCTCCACGGGGCAGGGACCTGTGCCTGCAAAATGTCTCTGTAAAGCGCTACGTAAAACTAGCAGCGCTATACATGCTATTATTATTTATTATTACATATCTCTTTAGCAGTGCAGCGCCTCCACCAGCCGTAGGCTCCAGGAACTGAAGGTGATCTCCCACGGTAGAACTTATTACCTCTCCCCCAGTAAGGTCACGCACCAGGCAGGAGGTATATAACAACTGGAACGGTTTATTGTCTTCTGTACAGCACAGTTACACGGTAGGCTTGTGCCCGAAGCTCTCACTGAAGGATGGTTCCTGGACCGTCACTACAGGCCATGGGCACCCGCTGTCGTCCTAGCTCTTCCCCACCTCCCTAGCAGAGGCAGAGCTGTGGTCAACACTCACTCTTCCCCGGAGGGTAGCGCACAAGTGAAAGGCCCCAATCTCAGGTTTTGCTGCATATTTTCAATTTAATTTGATTTATTTCATATAAAGAGCGGAACTCTTTTCAAATTGAGTCGCACGGTTCATCTTTTTGAACCCAGTATTTTAGCAAGTGTTAAAAACAGGGATTACTGCTTTAGGGATCTGAGAACTGATCATATTCTGTGCGGATCCAAACTAATTTTCATTAGGTTATGTCCAGTTACAAAGTTCAGCTTTCAAGGATTACAGTAAAAGTCTGTTTGCATAATATTGTTTGTTCTCTTTTGTGCTTATTTGCTATGCTTCTGAATACGCTAAACTCCACTGCCCTTGGTATAGCTTCCCGTAAAGGATTCTTTTTTTCAATGTACAGTATGTTCATATTGAAGACTTAACGAACGCTTGTTACTGTAAACATTTGAACTGTTTTACTCTTTGGCAGCGCCTCTGACTTCTGCTCTGCAGCTTTACTGCGCAATCAGTTGTAGGCTTAAAAACATTGCTGCAATTAATTCAAGCGATTTGGTTGGATTATAGGCCGTAAACGTTCCGGAACTGCCCTTTTTCTCTGCTCCTATCACAGAGCAGAGTAAAGCATTGTGCGAAAGGTTTATACAAAATAAATAGACAATTCTTGATTGTGTGTCGTCTCAAATTGGAGCACAATCATAAGGAATAAGAAATGTAGAAAACATAGTGTAGGCGTCTTACAAATGTCAACCCCAAGTGGTAGCTCAAACTCACATATGATTAGGAGCATTTAGGCCTTGTATGCGTGCAGTAAGTTTCTTCAGCAGTGTTTCCTCAATGAAGAGTGACAGAGATATTTTGTACTATGTTTAATTTAAAGAAAATGTAAAAAAATAATCACACGTTGTACAGAAGTACAAAGCCCCAATAACAAGTTGGACCACTGGCAATCCCCACCCCCACGTTATGCAACCCACACTTCCGGTCTGGTTGGTTGGCCACCGGAGCTCTTTGCTGCTGTCCCCGGTCTACAGTCACACGCATTTCGCCACAATTTGGATCCCTCAGGGATCGATATCCACCCGCCCCCTTTATCCGTTATACACCCCATGTGATGATGACATTCACACAGCATAAAGTATAAAAATAGAAAAAAAGGTGGAAAATATATTTAGAAATATAAACACAATAAAAGCAGGTGAAGCATGAACATAATAATGAAAGGGATATACAGCTGAACCCCGTTATAACACGGTCCTCGGGGGCCACCCGATCAGACCGCGTCATTACTGGGGTCGCGCTAATTTAAAAAAAAAAAGGCCGCCGTGATCTGGGACTCCGCGCTGCCGAAGGGGGAGAGCTGAGATAACTCTCCCAGTGCCCAGCGTCGCAATGGCAGGCCCCCGGACCCCCTGTAGAGGGAGAAAGGGGGTGGCCCGGTATTAAAGGGGTTGCACCCCATATGGCCATCCCCTGACCTCACCAGAAAGACAAGGGGTTAACTGGACTGCGATCCAGGGATGAGGTTTGCACCTTGTTGTACCTTGAAAATGTATGTTCCCCTGTTCCCATGTCTCATTATAAGCATGTATTTTAATGTTTTAAAGTGCATTTCTGTATCTCCAGTTCTGGAGGTCGCAGAGAGTTCATATTTGGCCAATATGTGGAGTCACTGTAGGCATTAAAAACTGGCAAAGGTCGACCCACTGAGCCTACCAGAATGGAACTTATTAATATGTGTAGATATTAAAGTGTATATGTATTTTATTTTGGATCTGTTCTGAAAATGCAGACGCCATTTGCTAGGCTAATAAGTCATGAAGGGCAGATGGCTGAGTAGCCTAAGCACGGTGATCAAAAAGTAACTGCCTTGATTGTTACCCAATGTCTAGGGATTAAGTATTAGTCAATCAACAAACTCTGCCAGTCTAATTGTTACCTGAGGGCATGGGTTAGTCTGTTAGTCTGTGTCTCCACATTAGAGAGTGGATACAGATAATTGTTCACCAATAGGCTGTGTTCAATGTTAAGAATAGGGTTGCACAGGCATATAAACTGTGTCAACCCTACAGTTTTTAGTTGTGCTTCTGATACCATCATGAATGTCACTGGATTGCTGGAGCTGCGCTTCTGATTCCATCTTGAATGTCACTGGACTGCTGGAGAATTGCTATTGGATACTTCTCCATTCCCCAACCCTAAGTAAGTGTTATCTTCTTGCCTGTTAATTGTACTATATTGCTGTGTTCACCTTATTTAAGGAATAAATTATATTTTATTATATCTAAGCCTCGTTCAGTTCAACCCAGATATTTGGTGTTCATTATATCTTGTCATAAGCTACCGTGACACCCCCCCCCCCCCCCACTCCCAGCAGCACTTACCCTTACCCAGCATCTGTAGCAGTTGATCTGTGCAGAGAAGCTGCGAGGGGGAGGTGAGCTCACGGGATGTCAGCTGTTTCTGAGTTCCCGGCCAGGGATCAGCTCCCTTCAATCCTCCCCCACAGCAGCAGAGATACAGGCAGGGAGAGGGGGGGCTCTCCCTGAGCCCAGCGTCGCACCAAACCACCCCCACACACACCCCACAGCAGCACTTACCCAGCATCTGCAACAGTTGATCTGTGCAGAGAAGCTGCGAGGGGGAGGAGAGCTCACGCAGCCTTTGCTGGGATGTCAGTTGTTTCTGAGTTCCTCGGCCAGGGATCAGCGCCCTTCAATCCTCCCCCACAGCAACAGAGATACAGGCAGGGAGAGGGGGGGCTCTCCCTGAGCCCAGCATCGCACCAAACCACAGCAGCAGCACCCCCAAACCACAGCAGCAAAACAGCAGCACACCCCACAGTAGCACTTACCCAGCATCTGCAACAGTTGATCTGTGCAGAGAAGCTGCGAGGGGGACGAGAGCTCACGGGATGTCAGCTGTTTCTGAGTTCCCGGCCAGGGATTAGCTCCCTTCAATCCTCCCCCACAGCAACAGAGATACAGGCAGGGAGAGGGGGGGGACTCTCCCTGAGCCCAGCGTCGCAGCGGCAGGCCCAAAACAGTGTGCTGTGAGAGTGTGCTGAATGTGCAGTGAGTGCTGGGAGTGTGTGCAGTGAGAGTGTGTGCAGTGTGCAGTGAGTGTGTGTGCAGTGAGAGTGTGTGCAGTGAGAGTGTGTGCAGTGAGAGTGTGTGCTGTGAGCAGTGAGTGTGTGCAGTGAGCAGTGTGTTCAGTGAGAGTGTGTGCTGGGAGTGTGTGCAGTGAGTGCTGGGATAGTGTGCAGTGCGAGTGTGTGCTGGGAGTGTGCAGTAAGTGTGTGCAGTGTGCAATGTGCAAAAAAATGTTTAAAAAAATTTAAATTTTTTATTTTTTATTTATTTTAAACGGGAGCCACGTGAAAACCGCGCTATAACGGGGTTTAGCTGTACTGATATAGGATGCAATGAATATAAAAAGTGATGAAATGATTCCAAAATGATAAAGAAGCCTATATGCAAAAATATATATAGAATATATAAAACGTGTACATATTATTAACGACCATACACAATTGATAACATAATGATAAAAAAAAAGTTTCAATATTTTCTCTCTTTTTCAAAAAAGCTTTACATATTTTGGAAAAAGGGAACACTTTAGCATCTAACAGATCCTTAAAAACCTTGGATTTAAGAAGCAATCTCTTTGGATCTAGAAAAACATAAAATAACACAAAAATAAATGGTAATCTGTAGAGTGCATGGTCATACATATAAACACATACAGTGATTTGCAGAAGTATTCACCCCTGCAACTGTTTCACATTTTGTTGGCAACTGAGCATATTCCACAAGACTTTTAAATTAGAGTTTACATATAAAATGTACAAAAACTACTCCAATGTGATAACATTAGAAAATGCATATTGAATATAAAGAAGTACGATTTACAGAAAGAAACAGCTTAATCTCATCCCCTTCGCTACTATACCCCTAAATCACCTCAGGTGCAAATGAATTGTTTGAAAAGATCACAAAATCAGGGAAATAAGCTGAAACGATGTGTAATCAAAGAGGTTTAACTTGTAGATAATTTCCCTCAGGTATATAAAGACTTTCATGCTGCAACTCACACAGTGATCCAACAAAGCAACCATGAAGACCAAGGTCAGGGATAAAGTGGTAGAGAGGCACAGAGTAGGCGAAGGGTACAAGAAAATTTCAAAGGCGCTGATTATCCTTCTCAGCACAGTGAAGTCCATCATTAAGAAGTGGAAGATGCATCATACCACTCAGATCAGGTCACCCTCCCAAACTGAGCAGCCGGGCAAGCAGGGACCTGGTTCGGGATGTCACTCCTAAGCGAACAATGACCTTGAGAGATCTGCAAAGTTCTGTGTCTGAGATGGGAGTCAATGTTCACACATCATATACCTACACAAAGCTGGCCTGTATGAAAGAAGCCATTACTCAAACAGACTCATCTTGAATCTCATATGGAGTTCGCGAAAAAGCATATAGAAAAATGTGGGAAAGTGTTTTTGTAGTCAGACGAGACAAAAATGTAACTTTTTGGTCTAAATTCCAAGCGTTATTTCTGGCAAAAGCCCAACACTGCATATCTCCCAGTCAACGCCATCCCAACTGTCAAGCATGGTGGTGGCAATATTATAGTATGGGGGTGGTTCTCTTTAGCAGGGACTGGGAAGTTTATCAGTATAATGGGGAGAATGGATGGTGCAAAGTACAGGCGAATCCTTGAGGAAAGAAGAAAGTAGAAAAGATCAGCAGTCCCGCCGCTCCTTGTAGAGATCAAGACTCACCAGTGAAAAAAGTTAAAAAAATATTTATTAGTCTACATAAAATGGATACAGTCCACAGACAAAAAAGGGAACCTTCTCCCATGCTTTTCAACCAACAACTAGTCTTTCTCAAGGAGTATCAAGTGGAATCCTTGAGGAAAACCTGTTTGAGTCAGCCAAGCCTCTGAAACTAGGGAGGAAATTCGCAGGACAATGACACAAAACACAAAGTCAAAGCCACACTAGTGGTTCAACAAGAAGATAATTTAATGTTTTTGAGTGGCCCAGTCAAAGTCCTGACTTGAATCCAATCAAACATTTATGGCGAGACTTGAAGATTGCAATCCATCGACGATCCCCAACAATCTTCTCAAAACTGGTTCAATTTTTCGGGGAAGAATGGGCAAAAATGTTGCCATCCTACTGCTAGTAGAGACCTATCTAAAAAGACTCGTAGAAGTAATTGTTGCAAAAGGTGCTTCTACCAAGTACTGACTTATGGGGCTGAATACTTATGCAACCAGTAAATTTCATTTTGTACATTTCCTTTGTTGACATTTAACCTCCTCCTCATGTAACAGTGTTCAGTTTAAACCACTACGGCTTTATGGCTTTGAATAAAAAAAGTTAGTTTGACACATCACTGTTTTATTACTTGTAATTCAACATGTGACATTATTGGTAGGGGGTGAATTCTTCTGCAAACCACAGTACATAATAAAAAGTAATATGAACACATATTATTTATTTATAAAATGTTTTACAAGGAAGTAATACCTTGAGAGCTACCTCTCGTTTTCAAGTATGTCCTGGGCATAGAGTTATGATGACAAATAAATGTCATACAAATATATATATATATACATTTATTTATTTTTACGCCCGCAATATATTCATTTTTGATCCGGATATATTGAGCCGATAAATACGAAGATGGTTTTATACTCAAAATAGTTTTCAAAGCAGCTATTTGGAAGATAAGACCACAATCATTTGAACAAAAAAATAACAGAAAAGGGAGGAGAAGGACACCCCCTTGCTTATCATGCAATAAAAGAAGTGAGATTTATGTCGGTGTTTGGGCCCTGGGGCTGTAAAGTTCTCTCTTTAAAATCTTTTTGTCTCTATTGCCTCCTCTCCAATTTGGTTTTACATGGTCTATTGCCATGAAACGTAGACCTTTGCATGCTGAGCTGTGAAATTGTTTAAAATCCGCTGAAACACTATGCGTTTGTAGTTTTTTGTCTTTAACGAATATTCCCTAAGGGTTCCCAAACTCTAATTCTTAAGGGTCTAATTGCTTTCCCAACATGTTGCCCGCAAGGTATACTATATAGTTACTTCTAAAGTTTAAAAAATGCTTCATGTTAAAAATCTCACCTGCAACATCGGATTTACATTTTTTATTTGATCACATGACAGAAAATGCTAATAATTTTACATGCAAACCTTTAGCTGGAAGCCAGTGCTTAGACTGGGTTAAGAAGTTAGTGCATAGTTTGCATGCAACTTTCATTCAACCTTTCCAGTATGTTTTGCTTGGTGATATTATTGGATTGTATATCAATTTTTCTTTATACAACTACAGTTTCAAATTGTATTACTTATTCTTTGTCTCTGTTGCATGTACAAAGGTTCTAAGAATGAGAAAGCTTTGGTGCTGAAGTAGTGATTGTTATTGACCCCCTGAATGCTGCAGTTACCAGGGTTGCCACCTTCCGTTGAAGGCTAACCCGGATACTTTTTCCAATTAAATAACAAAAAATGTTTTCATTTATTTTATTTATATATGTATTTCCCTTACCTTCTCCTGCGGCGGCATCTCCTCCTGCAAGGTCCAATCAACATTGCTCTGCGCCGTCAAATGGCGCCGCATTGCCATCACCACGTGATGTCACATGATATCACGTCGTCAGAGGCGTCACGTGATGTCCCGTTATCATAACAATGCCATTTGACATCGCAGAGCCATGTTAACAGGGCTATGTAGGGGGAGGTGATGCCACCGCCGATGCTGCTGGCCGGAGATTTCACAGGTAAACTCCTAGCCTGGAGATACGTGGCAGAAACCCGTAATCTCCAGCTCAAACCCGGGGTGGTGGCAGTCCTGGCAGTTGCGTTTGAGTTGTGTTTGGTTGGTTTGCAGATAACTGATGGCTATGAACATGTTTTGCAGGTTATGCCTTCTTATCCAGGATATATACGGGATGTTCAGTGAACTGCATTTACAGTCTGCAAATTCATGTGCAGATGACCTTGAACAATACAGCAAAAGATGGGAAGGCAAAGCCTGTCGTCTCTCGGGCATGAAAATATTACAGAGGACCACCAGGGGAAGGTTAGAATACATTGATGATATAACCTTCATTTTACTAAAGAAAGGTCAGAATAACTTGCACTGCTTTTACTTAAGGATTCCAGAAGAGAACGCTAAAGTGTTAGCTCTCTGTAGAGGAATTAGATAATTTCTTGATGGCGTTACAAGAAATTTAATAGGTCTTGGTTTGAAATTCTATAGGTACTTTAATATATACATTGGAAATATATTAATTTTACTAACGATTAATTATAATACACTGATAATCACCAGAGCGGAGCATATGTTATTAACCTTATATTGATTTTACTGGAATATTAGAAAATCAAGTTAATTCTGTAGGTATTTTAATGGAGAAAATATATAATATTGTGATTACTTTGGGAGTATTTGACTAGGTCCTGGGAAAGTCAAATATATTTAAAATATAACTAAACAACATGTTGATTGATCTCGTTGAAGAAGGTTACCATAGGTTCATAATCTATGTTGTTCTTACTAAGGAAGTTTACCATATGTCAATATTCCTAAATTGCTCAACTAAAGATAACTGACGATGATTTTATAAGAATTTTATTAATGAGTCTGGAATATCTTGACAATCGTATATGGATTTGTAGAGGAGGAATGGAATTATTAATGTTCATTCTAGAAAAGGAAGGCTAGAAGACCTCTTTTTGTGGGCAGCTTACTAGCAAAATGTTGGAAAAGATTTATTAGATTAAATGCATTTTACTAATATCAGCTCTCCGTGTGACCTTGGAAAAGTCTTTCAATGTCCCTGTACCTCAAGCACCAGAAATGACGCTGTAAACTCCACGGGGCATTGTGCAGGAAAAGTTCTATGTACAGCAACTGCGTACCCTGTCAGTACTACCGGAGAAAATAATATTATTAGTACAACCTGAGTTAATAAGGTTATGAGAAGTATACACATGTCACATGTCATGCTGTTTACTCTTCAGATATAATTAGGGGATAATTCAATATAATCCGAAGCGGCGATCACAGTTTGATCGGTCCCAAAACGCCCATTCAAGTCAAAAAGTTTTATTCAGATGATAGTGGCGATGTCGTCTTCTGCTGCAGAGTATATAGAACTACCTCTTTAGTCTGGGATGCCCTCTTTTAAGAGTTTCTGAAAGTGAACTCTGCAACTCGTTTTTCTTAAGGGTCAGGTCTGAGGGGGTGAAACTCATTGTAATGTAGCTTTAGCTATATTTAAAAACAAAACAAAAATCTTAAAATGATTATACTTAAAACCCAATGTCACAGTAGCTAGTGATAGGTTATAATACGCACCAAAATAACTGGGTTGAATTGAACACGACTTAGATATAATAAATATAGTTTATTCCTTAAAGAAGGTGAACACACAAGATATACAAATAACAGACAAAAATTATCACTTACTTAAATGGTTGAACAATGAAGCCATCAGGATACGGGATTGGCACTTCATTTAGCAATACAGGTTCAGATGAAGACATCAGGAAAAGACACCAAGTATAGAGCTTACACTCGTTTATATGGAGTTTAACTCCTATACTCTGGCATTGAGTGCAAGCCATTGGAGAACAATTATCTGCACCCAATCCCTCCTTGCCACCTCACCTGAGGGGCACCGTAATACCTGCCCACTGGGTGGATATAATTCTAATCGGGGTCTTATTTCCCTAGCCCCCCTCCCACAAGCCTGGCGTCTGAATGTCTGCTTTGGCCAGGAAACCCTTTGTCCCAGGGTGTGAAACACAACACTTATCATAAAGTACCCAAGTCCTGCCTTCCTTTGTGATAGCATACACAAGCAGGGTGGGGGAGCCTTTGATCAGGGGTTTATTGTAGACCATTTGTCTCCCTCCCTGAGCATTAACATAACATATGGGCTCTGAGTTTTTATACCAGACCCAAAATACAATTCTTTCTTTAATATCTTCACATATTAAAATAATCCGTTCTGTGGGGCTGAGCGGGCTGAAATTTGCCAGGTCCTCATGCCGGAAGACCTTTGCAATAGTGGCCAAGTTTCAGCCTTCCACGACCCCCAGAACCGGAGATACAAAAAACAAGTTAAACTTTAATGCAGGATTCACCGCTATAACTAAAATAACTCTCTGCTTTTCACTCTCCCATTGAAATCAACAGGCTCCGCCGCTATAGGCTTTCAATGGAGCAACTCCGCCGTTGAAGTCAATGGGCTCCGCCGCTATAGGCTTTCAATGGAGCAACTCCGCCATTGAAGTCTATAGGAAAACCACAATTTTTTACATTTGCCCATACTCCGTCTGGTTGATCGGAGAGGGCTGGAAATGGCCATGCAGTCATGCCGGAACAGTGACCACATTCGACCCAAATCCCAACCCTCTGGTACTCACAGAACCGGAGATATGGGCTTACACTTTTTACCCTTTCGTACTTAGCCGTTTTAAAGCCACGCGGCTTTCCCCCATTGGAATCAATATGGCCGGCGCCGCCATAGGAAATGCATGGTCCTTGCGCCGCCATTGGATTCAATGAGATTATATAAATAGACTGAGAGATAAAAATTTCCACCAAATTTACCATTCCCCAGCAATAAATAAAAAGGTAGGAGTAGCAATATTGATTAAAACTGGTGTCCCCTTTGCTATAGATAAGATAAAAAGAGACAAAGAAGGACGCATGCTAATTATATCTGGCAAATTAGGACCCGCAGACCTGACCTTAGTCTGTTTGTACGCTCCTAATAAGGACCAGGAAATGTTTATTTGCGAGGCATTTGAAATAATCAAATCAATACAGGAGAGGCCATTTAATAATTGGAGGTGATCTAAACACGATCATAGACAGCAACAAAGACAAAGCTAGAATACCAGGCAAAGAACAAACACATAAATTTGAAAAATTCAACTGCCCTCAAACAAAATATAAGAACAAGCGGACTGGTAGATGCATGGCGGCTGATGAACCCTATAACAAGGGGGTACTCATTTTACTCAGCCCCACACAAACAGTATACGCGAATAGATTATATTTTTATATCTAGAGAATTGGTTAACCGTATAGTAAAAGCAGAAATAGATAATATTACATGGTCAGACCACACCCCAGTGCTACTAACACTGAAGGATCTGCACCAGAGACCAGCCGGAGCAAGATGGCGTATGAACGACCTCCTGCTTAGAATACCCGAGACCAAAAATGCGATAAGGGCTGCTATACTAGACTATTTCTCAATAAATGACAACGGACAAGTAGAAGACAGCAGTCTCTGGGCTGCACACAAAGCGACCATCAGAGGTAAAATAATTAATATAGCCTCACACAGAAAAAGAGAAAAAAATAAGAATATAAACAGTTTAAACGCAAGCATTAGGGAGAACGAGATGAACTTCCAAAGCAACCCCTCGACGAAATTAGAGCTAAAATAGATGAAGACAGAACAAAGCTCAAAAATATACTGATAGAGGACACCGAGAAAGCAATGAGCTGGACAAACCAAACGTATTATGAGAGAGGGAACAAAGCAGACAGATATCTAGCAGCCAAATTCCGCAATAAAACAACTAATCTTAATATATTTAGTATAAAGACCAACCAAGATAAAATGATATATAACCCTGTAGAAATAAATAAAGAATTTGTGGCTTATTACAACAATTTATATAATTTGACAAACCTAGACCAAAACGAAATAGACATGGCTACAAAAAGGTAAGAAGTTCCAGTCAGGAACGAAACACGTGTCGGGTGAGACGTCCTGTGTGACGTCATCAGCGCGACCCACTAGCTAGTAGTGTGGTCAGTCCGGTTCACAGAGTGGAGTACAATTAGCTAAAAAAGATGTGGGCCAGTTGTGGATCCCACTAGCTAGGATTGCTTTCCTGTTCATCTCACTATAAATCCCTGCACTCGGCGATTCAGGCACTCCCCTGCCATACACTCTGCAGTGTGTGGCAGAATCACTCGCAGCGTCTGACTCCAGCAAGCTGCTACACACACACGATCATTACTGCCTGTCTGGTATCTTTGGCCAAGTAGGTTAACTGTTTACCTCCTGGCACTTTTTGACACACACTGAGCTATGGGGAGTAAATGAATCATTGCCTCTGACTCCAGAAAGCTGCCTAAGCGATCACTACAGCTTGCTTAACATCCATGACAAAGTGGGACAATTGGTTAACCCCTTCATACCCACATGCAGCAGAACAAAAGTCGTTTTTTGAGCAAACATTTGTTACTGCACCGACACACTTTATTCGAGCAAATACCCGGTATGTACCTGGCAGATACCTGGAATGCGCCGCTCCTCACCTCTGACAAGCCCCGTTGCATTTGCCTTCCCAGCCTGGGTTCATGCCTGGCTGATGGGCGGCTGATCTGTTAAATGATAATGATTAGGATTTAATAGGCTGCAATGCTTCGCGTGTCTACCAGATGGCATAAATTCATGAATTGTAATGCAGTATATATATATATACTGTGCAGTATTGCAGCCAGAGGGAATAAAATGCTTCAATCCCTGCCTGGAAAATACCTCAATGTACTCGGGCAGAAAACAGTCACAAACCTCAATACACCCGGGTATACCCGAATTCGTGGGACTAGCCGAGCTCGAATAAAGTGTGTCGCCAGTGTATTACCTGCTTAGCAACATCATGACTGCAGCATAATCAGGGATAATTATATATGAACATTGTGCTTGGTGTCTGATATTCATGGATAAATGGTACAGGTGTTTAACCCTTGGCACTACTTGTCATATACCATGAGGTATGGGGAGTGAATGACTCACTACCTCTGACTTTAGAAGGTTGACAAACGACCACTACTGTTTGTCCTTATGTCACTGTGACTATATTTGGACTATATTTGGAGCTACACATATAGACTACCAACCTGTCACCTTCTATACTATCATTACCAACACCAGGCTATGAACGAGCTACTAGTCCTTATCCTGGATCACTCATACAGTGTTAATACCCAGGCATAGACTTATATCAAGCATTCCACACTCCGCTGTGCCTAAACATGCGCCAGGATATCAGGTTTTAATTAGATTGTTTTTTTCTTGTTATCATTAATAAAATTTATTTATTTTGAGCTCTACCCCCAGTGAGTGCATCTTGTGGGATCCTTTCCTTGTTTCTCAGTACATATCTTTATCCCTGATAGCACCCTCTCCAGTCCTTACTCTCATATCCTAGTGGCTGAGCGGGGTTACTCCACCTCTCCCCCCCCCCTCCCTTATTACTACAAAAATAGATGACTATATAAAAACAACCCAATTAACTAGGCTAGATGAATCCGAGGCAAACTATCTAGGAGCCCCTATAACAGAGGAGGAAGTAACCGGCGCTATTAAATCCCTTAAAAATTCTAAGGGCCCGGACGGCTTCACGAATTTTTATTATAAAAAATATGAGAATATACTGAAACTCTATCTAATTAGATGGTTTAACGGGATCTTAAACGGCAAAACTATGCCAACCGAGTCACTGGAAGCCTCAATCATAGTAATCCCAAAAGAAGGAAAAGATCCCACTCTATGCTCTAGCTACAGACCCATCTCTCTGATAAATACAGATACAAAATTGTTTGCAAAAATCTTAGCAACTAGACTGAATAAGGTTCTAAATATCTTGATCCACCCAGACCAAGTGGGGTTTACCCTGGAACGACAGGCCTCGGATATTATCCGTAGGATCATTAATATTATCCATAACAGTAACACGAATCAATGTCCCACACTGATACTAGGACTTGACGCAGAAAAAGCGTTCCGCAGGGTGGCCTGGCCCTTTATGTTTCGAGCACTCAGAGGGGTAGGACTCCATGAAAACTTTATAAACGGTATAGCAGCCCTATATTCCAACCCAACAGCTACAGTCCGCACCTCAGGCTACACCTCAGCACCTTTTAAGATTACAAACGGCACCAGACAGGGATGCCCGCTATCCCTCCTGTTGTTTGTAATCTGCATAGAAGTCCTAGCCACAAGAATAAGATCAAACCCAGAGATAAAAGGCGTTCGTATAGGCAAGGAAGTCTATAAGACATCCCTCTTTGCAGATGATATTCTACTCTCCTTGACCAGCCCAGAGCCATCCCTGAGAAGCCTGTTTGACACATTAGATGAATTCAGCAAAATTTCAAATTTTAAAGTCAACCACACTAAATCTGAAGCTATAAATATTTTCATACCCATAGAAAAAGAAAGGGAACTCAAAAAGAAATTTCCTATAAAGTGGAAGACAGATAAGATAAAATACCTGGGGGTTTTCATCACACAAAAATACGAGGATATTTATAACGCAAACTACCCAAATCTAATCAAAACTTTAAAAAAAGATCTGTCGAACTGGTCGAGCCATCAGATATCCTGGTCAGGTAGGATTGTTTCAGTTAAAATTAACATACTACCAAGAATTTTATACTTGTTTCATGTCCTCCCAGTAACGGTCCCATCGAATGTCATTAGGGACCTGGAAAAAGAGAGAGCCAAATGTATCTGGAATGGTAAAAAGCCTCGTATTAAGAAAAAAATGAATGACACTCCCTCTGACCAGAGGAGGCCTGGGGCAACCCGACCTAGCTAAATATTATGAAGCAGCTAGATTGAGTCTGTTAACTCATTGGTCTGCAACTCCGGGTACAAAGCCATGGGTAGATATAGAGAAAGCGGAGGCCAAAATGCCAAACATGGCAAACCTTCTGTGGATAAAAAAAGAAAACAGAACAGACCACTATAAATCCCACCCAGTTTTAACACACTCTTTAAGCATCTGGGACAAAAACTGTAAATACAAACAGGTCTCATCTATCCCTTCGCCTCTGACACCAATCAGATTCAACCCAGAGTTCCCAGCATCGCAACACTCAACTGTTTTTAAAAGATGGGAAGAAAAAGGGCTATCCTCTATTGGCAGCATGCAAAAAGGGGGTAGAGTTAAGCCATTCCCTGTTTTAAGCAAAGAATATGATATCCCGAATACACATACACTCCAGTACATGCAGCTCAAACAGTTTCCTCGATACAACCACAAAAAATCTGGACTAGATCCCTAACCACTTTTGAGAGGTTGTATCAATCAGGCATATACCATAAAGGGACAATCGCCCAGGTTTACCAGGTACTGTTACAGCAACATAGAGGGCAAACAAGCAAAAATATATCAGATTGGGGAAAAGATATAGGAAATCCCATGGGGGAGGAGGACTGGGAAGAAATATATGAAAGAATAGCTACAGCTTCCAGATGCTCAGCGGTTAGAGAAACGAATTTGAAAATCCTTCACAGATGGTATTATACGCCTGTACGCCTCCATTCTTTCTTCCCATCAACCTCCCCCATGTGCTGGCGTAACTGCGGACAAGTGGGCACGTTTAAACATATCTGGTGGTCATGCCCCAAGATTATCCTATTCTGGGGAAGAATTAGAAGACTAATAAAGGGGGTACTAGGTCTGGATTTGACATGGGATATGGAAACTGTACTTTTATTAAAACCTACAGATGGTTTCGAAAGGAAGGCAGACTATTTGATAATACAAATTCTCTCGGCAGCTAAAGCAATGATAGCGAAACACTGGAAACAGAACGATTCCCCACCAATTACAACAGTAATGAATAAACTGAACCATGTTATGACTATGGAAAGACTAACCAGTCTAGTCCATGATAGATTTAATAGCTTCTTGACCACCTGGGACCCTTGGGCGACCTTTATATATCACAAAATCCAAATCTGACTTAAGACCGTGAACTCAGATACGATTCCAAACCAAACTGTCTGCATTTCTAACATATAGGATGTCTTTTATACTTTTATATAAATATATGTATACCTTTACTTGCAAGATCCCTGCGTGGAGACCATTGTGGATGTTTCCCCCTAACCCTCCCCACCCACCCTTTCATTTTCTATACCCCTTTCCCCCTCCCTTTAAAGTTTTGAATAAACAATAAAATACAAGTTTAAAAAAAAAAATGATTATACTTAAACATGCTGTAACATTTGCAGCATATACATTTACATTACGTTAACTTAAAAGAGCATTTCAGTGTTAAAAAAAAAATTGCACTTTGCTGTCTGAGCCACTGCAATAAATTTATCAGGAGCAGACAGTAAAAGGGCTGGATCTGCCTTACAGTCGTGAGTACAAACACCCCAAATTCAACGGTCTTTCCTGACAGACTTCATTGGTATCCAGTTCGAATTTACTTAGTGACTAACACACTGATATTTGGTTTCTGTACTGCATCTTACATTTGATCTCTTAAATTGAATGCAGCACGCAGTACTAATTATCAATCACGTTTATCTTGCAGCAAGGCAAAGTGAAACATGAAAGTATTGCTAAAACAGGAGAGGTCTGGAATACCTTTCAAAGTATAGTCCACATGGCTAATTTACATATTGTGTCAGAGCTCAGTGAGGAAACCTCATCACATGGTGTCAGGAATGATAACAGAACACTCTGAGCTGCACAGCTTGCTATCAACTTGCATGGGTCTTTAACGCCTTTGTTTCCACATTGGGAAGCGTGAAGTTCACTGGGCTGAGTGAAGGGGTTTGTTTAGCAATTGTTTGATTGCTGTAGATTTCTGAATTAAGTTTATGAAACAACATGCAGTGTTGTGTTATTATTGGGGAAACTGGTACAAGACGTGCCCAGCTTTCACCAAACGAAAAGAAAATCAGCCTGAGATAATTCTCATAAAGCAGCAGACAGTCTGCGCTCTCTTAATATATGTAATATTTTGCTAATCTAAAGATGGAAAGCATTATACTTCCATTGCTAAAAAGGGTTGGGGAGGGAATTGGTTTCATAACCACCATTTTATTGCTGCTGAGAATGATTCTTTTGTCTTTGTGCGTTTTTGTTTTTTTGCCCGCCCCCCCCTGGGATTAAATCACCACTGGAGAGTGCCAGAGGAACAGCTTTTATATACCCAGCGTAACCATCAAAACGGCTGCATTCAAAGTCACAGTGTAGCACTTTACACTACTGTGTACAATTACACCTTTTCAGGTGACCCTGTTACTCTCTACTAGTCAATTAGAGCAGGGGTGTGCATACGTTTCTGTTCGCAACCCCTGTCTGCTCGCCCCCCCCCCCCTCCCTCCTTACCTGCTCGGTAGCATCATGTGACGTCACGTTGTCATGGTGATGCATCGCCAAAAAGTCGGCTGAGAACAGGTAAGAAAAGTTAGAGGCCTCACACCTCCTCCGGCATTTATTTTAAATGCCTCGGGGAAGAGCGCAAGGCCTCTGTAACTGCCGCGCTCCCCTGGATTAGAGAAAGGGGACAGACAAGGATGTATTGGTGCAGGATAAAGGATTCTGATTTGGGATGCCTCTTGGGTCGGCAACCTCTGTGCAAAGCGGCACATGCTATTAGCAATAAAATAAATGACCTTCAGTTTGTATGCGCAGAGAGATTCTTGTAATCCGTTTTCCAGTATGGATCCTGTAGGAAAGAACATGGCTCACGTTATGTATTTCTGGGAATATCTTGTTGACAAACTTCTAAAGAAGTGCACCTTTTCCTAAATGTCACTTTTATGTCTGAAGCGCTTCTTCCCATTATGTATTATTTGTTATTTATATGCTTGTCACGTGTATTACTGCTGTGAAGTGCTATATAAATAAAGATACAGTACATGTCCATACATCACGTTTAGGAAGAGTACAGAAGGCGCCTTGATCTTTACATGACGAGTATTTCTGGTATTTTCCAGGGCCCCGGGACTCTTTAGTCTGATTGACAGTGTGTGGCCTCCACTGGTGCCCATTAAAGTTCATGGACAAAGTCAAGGCCAAGGACAGGTGAGAGTCCATTGTAATTGTGTTTTTATTAGCTATAATTCTTACATCGGCTGTTTGAGCTGTAGCATTAGCACAATTACCTGGAAGTCATTGCCCATACAAAAGCAGGTATGTCTTCCTATAATTTTGTTTCTGTTTCAAACTAGTTTTATCCTTTGAATTTGCATTGGTTCAGCATACGAATCCCATATTACTACTTAAACAGCAATCCTGGCTGTTTTTGTTGTTGTCTCTTTTTCTATTTTTAATGTTTAATCGAGGGGTCCCCCGACTGAACCGTGTTTTTTTTAGCTTTGTGAACCCCCGTTGTTCCAAAATACTTACCGGTAAATGTATCCATTTTGGAGTCACCTCTAGCGGAAACCTTTGGCGGTTCAAATGTCTAGGGTTCCGTGAGCCAATAGAGGCCAGGACTTCATCCGTTGTGGTTTCCTATTGGACCGCCATTCAAAACCCATCATGAAAACAGGAAGCAATGCCGGTACCTTTACCAGTAAGTATTTTGTTAACTGGAGGGTGGGGGGGGGGGGTCAGTCTAAAAACCGCATGGTTCTTCTCCTGAGACCCCTTGGTTTCCACCCTGGAAAAGAAAAAAACAGGGTGTTTTACGTGGAGGGATTTGCTGATTTAACACAGCATATACTTATGCTTGTGGATGAGTGTCAGAGTCTTCCTAGACATCCTGCTCCCAGCCACAGTTCTTTTCTCTATCCACCGGGTGTGCTGCGGTTTTCGGTCTGCTCTGGGGTTCCTCTGTCTGTCTGTCTCCTTGTTGCTCCTGTCCTCTGTCCTTATAGTTTCCTGTTCCTCCCTTGCCTTTGTTTTATGTCCAGACGCCTCCTGCCCATGCTTCTGCTTCTGTCCCTGATCTGTTTATGTTCCTGTTTTGAGTCTTGTTCATATTAAAAGCCCTTGCTATTGAACTAGATTGCCCCAGTCTGTTTCCTGCTAGCAAGTCCTGGTCCTGTTCCTGCACCCTAGTCTCAGTTCCTGCTCCCCTGCCCTGCTCCTGCCTTTCTGTTGCTGACCCTGCCTGTGACCATGACGATCCTGCTTTCTGCTTGCCACCAAACCCTGCTTGTGACCCCGAAAATCCTTGCCTGCTCCCCGCTGTTCCGGCCCCCGAGGTCCTACCCGCTCCAGGAGTCTCCCCCTTGACAATGTGTAGATACTTAAATGAGTTGTTCTGAACCTGCATACAATCTTACTGATACTCTACTGCAGTAAAGGGATGATTGTATTATGTCGTTTATCCCTCACATAAACAGTTGTCCAACACAGGGGTGGGGCACTTCCAGTCCTCAACACACCCCAACAGGTCAAGTTTTTAGGATATCCCTGCTTCAGCACAGGTGGCTCAGTCTTCAAATGTGCCACTTATTGAACCACCTGTGTTGAAGCAGGGATGTCCTGAAAACCCTTGGGGACTGGAGTTGCCCAACCCCTGGTCCAGGCAGGAAAAATATGTTTTTATATTTGTAAACAACTTATTAATGTAATCTTGTTTCCTTTGAAAAGTTCAATCACCCCTGTAAAGTTAAAACCTCTTGTTTACTGTAATAAATATTTTTCTCATTTATTCTTATCAGCTTGTGCTGCACAGTTGACCTAAAGTTATAATGGTATTATAGATTGTTTGCAAACAGAAAAAAAAGACTGGGGTAACCGTTTACCTGCTGACACAGTCTTATTATCACATAAGAGATTTGGGAAAGATTGTAACACGATTCGATTGCTATCACGAGCAAAGGACAGTAGAGTTTTTTTATGCAGTCCAATGATTCTTGGGTTGATTTACATGTCATTTTTAGCTTCCTAGACTACCCTGGAGAATTGCCCAGGGGAAGGAAACCTCGGTTCTCTGAGCATCGCTTCTTACGGAAGTCACATTACTTTCATTACAGTAATTGAAAGATAGAATTGTACAATCTGCATGGTTTTATGTTCGATTATGGCTAACTTCATTCAGCTGTGGTTCTTCCTATTAGCCAATGAGATTGGACTATTTTGCCTATATATGCTGTCTCCCAGACGAAGTGGGTATTCCCCTGATGAAGTCAGCTGTTAGCTGACAAAATGCGTTGACCTCTCTGCGTCGCTACGCAGCCTTGACATGCGACCCGAGGCCGTGCACGAGACACCCTAGTAAGCAGCTGATCTCTGACTGCTCTGGGATTCCCTCTTAACCCGGACGCCTAATACTTTGCCGGTTCGTGTGCGATCATATGGACATATGAGGACCCTTTCCGTTCAAATTGGATGTCAGCACACCATAATTGAAGTCTGTGGGATCCCTGCTGTTGCTGCAGATTCATATCTTCTGAGACCGTTTTCCAGCCGGCTGCCAGTAACCGGGTGTCTATTTCTATGCTTGTTATAACTGTTTTTCTTGGAAGTGGGCATTTGTCTTGCCCTCCTTTTTATTTATTTTTAATAAATTGTTCATTTTTTATGGTAATATACTAGGGTGTGTGTGCTTTTTACTCGTGTGTGTGTGTGTGTGTGTGTGTGTGTGTGTGTGTGTGTGTGTGTGTGTGTGTGTGTATTCGCAAATACTTATCTAGTTGTATCATAGACTGAGTTTTATGGTCACAAGCATTTCCGCCCAGAAGATCGTATCATTGTATTGGTGTCAGGGACACAAAGTTACCTGACCAAAGTCCCAATGAGTTGAGACTGGGATTTGAACCATGACCATATGCTTTAGAGGCAGCGACATACACAAGAGCTCTCCTAGGATTTATATTGAAGTCATAAGCACATGGAAAGCATACATTCTATTGATATTAAATGTGTATAATGCAAAGTACCCTGAAACAAATATTCAACAGACAGTTACTTTTCATTGCATTTCTGCATGTAATTATGCATAGCTCTTAATAACTACTGTACATGTTTTTCAGAAATAAAGAAATACTATTGCACTTGCTCTGCAAGATGGGTTGAAATGTCTCTTACCTGACAGGTTTTCATTTAGTGTTTTAGTCCCAATATTTCTACTTTTCTATTCGTAACATAGGAGGAAGGGGAAGTAGGTGGGATGTTGCCTTTTATTGGACCAACAAGTAGTGGATACAGATGCAGCAAATGCAGCAACGAGTATCCGAACACTTGCCTTTGAAAATCTGGGGCAATCTCCCAGTAATGCTGCAACATTTCTGTGACATTTCTGCAAACAGACTAATGGACCCATCGGATTAACACAGTTTGAATGGGACTGCCAGGGACCCCGGCTGTGTAAATCTGATGGGCCATTAGTCTGTCTGCAGAAATGTCACAGAAATGTTGCAGCATTACTGGGAGATTGCCCCAGATTTTCCCAGGCAAGTGTTCGGATACTCGTGGCTGCATCAGTATGTTACAAGCTTTCAAACTTCTCTGGGTTCTTCAACTAGGGTCCAATAGAAAGGTATCATACCACCCTCTCCCTCCCTCCTTTGTTACTACATGGAAGAAAGAATAACATGGCTACCCACCCTACTTTTGCCTACTTTTCTATTTTAAACCTTCAAGGATTGTAAGAAGGGCCTTCTTTATTGAGTGGTAGTTTGTCAACTGTATGATGTCATAGAAATGTACACACCACCTACAGTCGGTGGTTCCTTCTCACCTCCCAAAGTAACTTACAGTAAAATGTGATGGAAGTCTTGGCCTATGTCTATATGATTGTGCGTCCTCAATGCATGACATTTCAGGAATACATGCGCCATGCAGGAATCATTATGTAATCCCCCAATATAGAGATCTGTGCTTGTTCTGTGAGGACACAAACGCTCCTTGAGTGCATGCCCTGATGGTTACAAATTACTGCCACATACTGTACCTTTTAAGCCTGTTAACTACTAGCATACCAGAAAAAGCTCATGAACCTTGAGAATACTACTGAAACCTTTGCAGACTGGGATTGGAATACTTTACACATCAGCTTTTCACGTTCCCTTTCCTCAGATGCGCCATGGTTTGCTATTACTGTTAATGTTCATGCTTTCATAAGAGACCTGCGTCATCATTAGAACTCATGTGTAGCAACATATAAGAACACTTTTGTGTGGAATGCAACTTTAAATAAAACAGGACATCAAGCACTTCAGGTGAAATATAGGAAACTGCTATGAAGCAGTCTGCCATGTCTCGGGAGGATTTTGAGCTGCTTTTATTTGAATGATGCTGAAATCTTCCTAAGTAAGGGGAAGCTGGCTTTATGGTACTGTATATTGTGTGTATATGTCTCTGTTAGCAATGGTCAAAGTGTAATGTTGGCTCTTGAGGTTTGCCCTCCTGCTTTCAAGCACTTTTAATTCACTTCAACCAGTGGTTGTCTGTCGGAAGACTATCAAAGGAGGAAATTGTTTTTTCTTTAAGCAACTTATCAGTGTAATTGGCTTCATTTTAAAAAGAGACCTGTAAAGTTGCATTTTCACCTAATTTGCTTCTTGTCTAAAAATGTGTCCGTTTCTATTTCTCTTGGTTAGTTTAATTCTAAAGTGATCTGGTAATTATTGTTCTTTTCCCCCTTCGACGCAGCCTTTTAGCAGATAAAGTATCCTGTTAGTTAATAGGTGTGTGACAATGGTTCCATTTTGTGCGGAATTTGTACGTCTGAGAGTAAAAACAGACGAACACAGACATAATAATGTTTACATATTTACATTGATTGCTAAAGGCTTGGTCTGTCTCCCTTCTGAACATGCTACATCATCTGTAGAATAAAATTCAGCCCCTTTTAAGCTGGTTTGTTGTGGGAAATTAATGAGATTCCTGAAGTTGGATATTTTCAGGGTGCCCTTTTCTTGCGTTTGCCTGTGGTCATTTTGGCAGCTCACTGCTATTGTGAGGCTTATGGTGAACTGTATAAACAGAACTACTGTCGCTGGTGGTGGGGGGTAAAAGGGCCTTTTCCTGGTGGGGAAAATTGGGTCTCATGTCTTCGGTAGGAAACAGAGCTGCGTTAAGGACAAACACATTTTTGTGGCCTTCATTTTTTTTTCTTTGTATTTGGGGAGATTCTTTTTTTTTAATGACCGCTGTTAACATGAATCCAGACTAATTGAGTGTACCAGACTTTCATTACTCTTAATTGTTTTGTACCACATATGGGGGTTGATTTACTGATCGATGTGCAGTCTGAATGCCGTGCATAGCCTGAAAGAGGCATGAAATTGTCTCTTTTTTGCAGACATTAGCTGTCATCAGGAACACTGTGTTGTGCCCATTTTATATCTAAGTGCTACTTTTGTGTAATTCATTTTCTATCTTATTAAAAAAAAGAGTAGGATGGAGATGTCAGGCAATACAGGTTTCATGGTTATCCACTTATTCGGTAGCTTTCTTTGTACACAAAAGGTTATTTTCTTTTTTGTTTCTTTCTGGGTCACACAGCACACCACCTCAAATTTCAATATTTAATAGACTATGTGTGTTTAGTGAACATCTTGTACTGTACCTTCTGTGATATTGACTGACATTGAGATAAGGCAGACATATACTCATTGAGCAGATAGCCATCTCTGTAAGTTCAATGTACATGTACATCTGTGAGGACTATACCTTCTAATACCAGAAGTGGTTGTGCAGGCTAGACGCCACAATGAGGACAGAATATTGAATATAGAAGAAGATGAGGCTAGACACAACTCTTGGTGTTTGTGAAATTTACTGGGTTTTCTGCTGTTAGAACCTCTCAAGAATTCTGACCTACCATTTTTCTGTGAACGCAAATTGAATTCATGACTGTAATGCATTTATTAGGTTAAAAACAGGTGATTTATGCTAGAGCACTAGAGTAGTTTTAGGATTTTAATTCACTTTAAAAAAAAAAAAATTTGGAAAGTTTATCCTAATTTGAAATAATGTAAGGTGATTTGTAGTGTGGGCTTACTGCCTATATATTTGCCTTATTTTTCCTTATCATTACCCCTTTCCCCGTGGAGGGAACATCGCAATTGAATTACCTTATCACTGGGGTCATTCTGTCAGGAATCGGCGTTCTCCGCGCTCCCCACACAGAGCACTCTCTCCCCTCAGGGAGTCCCTGGACACACAAAACAATCCTGCCTTACCGACCTCCGCAGCTCCCCGCCCCTGCCGCCGTCGCGTGATCACTCCCCTCGGCGATTCCTCTGCTCAGCGCCGGCGCTCCCCCGCCCTCCCGCGCGCACACCTGCACCTTTCATCAGACCTCTACTCCGTTCCTGGGGTACATCATTTCCGATGAGGGGTTTATGATGGACTCCGGTAAACTTCAAGCAGTCACTGAATGGCCAAGACCCAATTCTCTCAAGACCATATAACGTTTTTTAGGGTTCTCTAATTACTATCGTAAGTTTATACGTAATGTTTCTACCATTGTGGCACCCCTCACTGCGCTCACCAAAAAAGGAGTTGATCCTTCTGCTTGGTCATCCGAGGCCTTCTCCGCCTTTGAGACACTCAAGGAAGCTTTTATATCCGCACCTATTCTCCGTCATCCCAACATTGAACTTCCCTTCGTCGTGGAGGTCGATGCTTCTGATTGCGGCGCTGGAGCCGTTCTTTCTCAGAGACCCGCTCCTCAAGATAAGTTACATCCCTGTGCATATTTTTCCAAGAAATTCTCATCCACCGAGAGGAACTATGACGTGGGTAACAGGGAACTTCTGGCCGTGAAGATGGCTCTTCAAGAGTGGAGACACCTGCTGGAGGGGTCGAAAGAGCCGTTTACTATTCTCACGGACCACAAGAACCTTCTTTACATAGAAAACGCTCGACGCCTTGGTCCACGCCAGGCTCGTTGGGCTCTTTTTTTTTTTCTCGATTCGATTTTCACCTTTCCTATATCCCCGGGACCAAGAACGTAAAGGCAGACGCACTCTCCCGAATACATTCTTCTGAAGAGAGACCAGAGGAACCTTTGGAGACTATCCTTCCACAAGAGAGGATTCTCGCCACGTCTTCTTTCAAGAATCTTGACAAGATTTTGCACTCCCAGAGACACATTCCCAAGGACTTGGTCGTTCCCAACAACAAACTCTTCGTACCTTCCAAATTTGTTCCAGAGGTCCTGTCTTGGGGACACTCCACTAAATCTGCAGGTCATCCAGGTTTTAAGAAGACTACTGATCTCATTCGTCGGAATTTCTGGTGGCCAAGGATGTCTCAAGATATTCTGGAGTTTACCCGCGCCTGCCCCACGTGCGCTCAAAGCAAGACTCTCCGTCAAAAGCCTCAGGGTTTTCTGTTACCTCTTCCAGTTCCCGATCGCCCCTGGTCCCACATTTCGATGGACTTCATCGTGGAGTTGCCCAGGTCCAGAGGAATGAACACTATCTTGGTGGTCGTGGACAGGTTCTCCAAGATGTCCCATTTTATTCCACTTAATGGATTACCCATCTCCCCCGCCCTTGCTGATATCTTTACGGAGCAGATTTTCCGGATTCATGGGATCCCTTCGTCCATTGTTTCTGACAGAGGTTCTCAGTTAGTATCCAAATTTTGGAGAGCTTTCACGTAGAGATTGGGCATCTCTTATTCTTTCTCTTCCGCCTATCATCCTCAGTCCAATGGACAAACGGAGAGAATCAATCAATCCCTGGAGAAGTACCTAAGATGTTTCATATCCGATTTCCAGGATGATTGGGTTCAACTCCTTTCTTGGGCAGAGTATGCCGTCAATTCTGCCAAAAACGAGGCCACACGGGAGTCGCCCTTCTTTATAAATTATGTGTTCCACCCTCCCTGTCTTCCCATCCCCAACATCCCTTCTGGAGTTCCAGCCGTAGATGAATGCATTTCTTCCCTCCAAACCGCATGGTCCAGGATTCACTCTACCCTTCTCGACTCCTCCCGCAGATCGAAACTACAGGCCGATCGTCGTCGTCGTCGTTCGGCGCCCAGTTACAAACCAGGGGATTTGGGTATGGCTCTCCTCTAAGAATATCCACCTCAAGGTACCATCTGCTAAATTGGCACCTAAGTTCCTGGGTCCCTTCCCTATTTGTGAACAAATCAATCCCGTGGCATTCCGGCTCCAACTACCACCCAGTATGAAGATTCCCAATGTCTTTCATGTGTCCCTCTTAAAACCATTCATCTCCAGTCACTTCTTTCCGGATCAGACTCGTAAACCGGACCCCATTACTGTCCAAAATAACGAGGAATACGAACTTCACTCTCTTTTGGATTTTCACGTATCCAGGGGCCAGCTCCAGTTCTTGGTGCAGTGGAAGGGCTTTGGCCCTGAAGAGAAATCCTGGGTACCTTTAAAGGACATTCATGCCCCGGCCCTTCTTAAGTCCTTCAGGAAAAAGTTTCCAGAGAAACCGTTCATGGACCGTCCTGAGACCGTTCCTGAAGAGGGGGGTACTGTCAGGAATCGGCGTTCTCCGCGCTCCCCACACAGAGCACTCTCTCCCCTCAAGGAGTCCCTGGACACACAAAACAATCCTGCCTTACCAGCCTCCGCGGCTCCCCACCCCTGCCGCCGTCGCGGGATTACTCCCCTTGGCGATTCCTCTGCTCAGCGCCGGGCGCGCCCACGCCCTCCCACGCGCACACCTGCACCATCCACTGGCTCGGTCCACGCACGTACACGCGTTACGGAGCGCGCTCATTCTGCACACTCTTCTTCCCATCCCCCGGACCTCAGGCTCCGCCCCCGCACACCACACGGGCATACTCAGGTTACCAACAAGACTCACCTGGCCTGTTATGCCTGCACCAATCTGCAGTGTCTCCCTGTAGCTCTTCCTGTCCCGCCTCCGTTCCTAATGGGACCTTCCTGCTTTTTCTAGCTCCTCTCTGCTCTCAGTCTTTGCTCGACATAGTCTCTGTATGGAAGTACTTCTGGATTCTCTTAGTGTTTTCACAGGTTTTGACGTGGCTTGTATGACTACCCCCTCTGGCTCTCGATCTCGGCACTCCTTGGACAACGCTCACTCTGGTAACCCCTTGAACACGGCTTGGACTACGACCTATCTCCGCTCTCCACTCCCTGACCTCGGCAAGGCATTCTTCACTCTATCTCTACAACCGGTACCGGCAAGTATTGTCTACCTTACTACACCTGGCCTGGCAACACTTTATACCACACTACGGACACGCTCCCTTTGCTGCGGGTGCGTGTATTACCACTTCCCCCTTCAGCTCAGGGGACGGGTCTGGTCTGCGGGCAGCACCGGCGTAACACATTCAAACTGGATTTACAATCGATTCCTTCATTTACACAATCAGCATTGTAAGAGAATACCTTCAGAAATATTCAGAAAGTACTTTAATTATTGTCCACCTACTTTCAGTCTGTTAAACTTTTAATGCATTAGTTCACCTGTCTGCACCATTTATGAGCAATCTAATCCTTTTGTCGTGTGTGTGTGTGTGTGTGTGTGTGTGTGTGTGTGTGTGTGTGTGTGTGTGTGGTGTGAAAAAGAAAGTACACCCTCTTTGAATTCTATGGTTTTACATATCAGGACATAACAATCATCTGTTCCTTAGCAGGTCTTAAAATTAGGTAAATATAACCTCAGATGAACAACACCACATGACATATTACACTGTGTCATCATTTATTTCACAAAAATAAAGCCAAAACGGAGAAGCCATGTGGGAAAAACTAAATATACCTTATGATTCAATAGCATGTACTGTAGAACCACCTTTAGCAGCAATAACTTGAAGTAATCGCTTTCTGTATAACTTTATCAGTCTCTCACATCATTGTTGAGGAATTTTGGCCAAATCTTCCTTACAACATTGCTTCAGTTCATTGTGGTTTGTGGGCATTTGTTTATGCACAGCTCTCTTAGGGTCCAGCCACAGCATTTCAATCGGGTTGAGGTCTGGACTTTGACTGGGCCATTGCAACACCTTGATTCTTTACTTTTTCAGCCATTCTGTTGTATATTTGCTGGTGTGCTTGGGATCATTGTCCTGTTGCATGACCCGATTTCGGCCAAGCTTTAGCTGTCGGACAGATGGCCTCACATTTGACTCTAGAATACTTTGGTATACAGAGGAATTCATGGTCAACTCAATGACTGCATGGTTACCAGGTCCTGTGGCTGCAAAACAAGCCCAAATCATCACCCCTCCACCACCATGCTTGACAGTTGGTATGAGGTGTTTGTGCTGATATGCTGTGTTTGGTTTTTGCCAAACGTGGCGCTGTACATTATGGCCAAACATCTCCACTTTGGTCTCGAATGTCCAAAGGACATTGTTCCAGAAGTCTTGTGGTTTTTTCAGATGCAACTTTGCAAACCTTAGCCGTGTTGCCATGTTCTTTTTAGAGAGAAGTGGCTTTCTCCTATTTCCGGACCTAACTGTATAAGCGGGGCAGGGAGAGCAGTAGAGGTAGAAAAGTCACAAGCAGACTGTGAGACATGCAGGGATACAGGATGTTTACATTTTTTTTAGGATTCACCCCCTTTTTAAGTGTTTATTTTAACGAGTAATGGTAACAGCTGTTACTGTTGATTTTGTGTTATTGTTGACATTAATTCATCTGTCACGAGTGTGACGGTAACTTTGTAACAGGCTATAATAATACACCAAATAACTGGGTGGAACTGAACGAGGCTTAGATATAATAAAGTATATTTATTCCTTAAATAGGTGAACACAGCAATATAGTACAGTAACAGGCAAGAAGTAACACTTACTTGGGGATGGGGGATGAGAAGTATCAGATAGCAATTCTCCAGCAATCAGGTAACAATCAAATGGTATTTGAAGACAATGGATATAGGGTTGACCACAGTTTATATATCTTTGCAACTCTATTCCTAACATTGAGTACAGGCTATTGGATAGCAATTAGCTGTATTATCCAATCCTTAACGTGGGAACACATTTTAACCCATGCCCCCCAGCTAGTTAGCCCATGCGCACTAGGACCCTGAGGGTCTCATTTCTGTAGCCCCATATTTACATCAGGGACACCGGCCAGTCTGCCAAAAGGAATATCTGGCAGGATGCCCCTTGTTTGTAGGTGTAAAATATGACACTCACAGACCACTCTAGTTTGAGGCGTCTCCGCCTTCAGGTAAACAGTGAAGGTGGCAAAACCCTTTGAACAGAACTTAGTCTCTAGACATTGGGTCGCCTCTCTGACAATCTGCTTCCCTTTGTGCAAAGGAATTTCCTCTGGTTTTTATCCCTGCCTTGGGATACAGTATTAAAGGTAAAATACAAACATATTAAAATATCTGGTTCCGTTTGGTCCAGCGGGTCCAAACTACCCAGATCTCAATGCCGGAACTGGGACACCATATGGTCCAAGTTTCAGCCCGCTATGACCTTCGGAACCGGAGATACACAAATACTACTTAAACCGTTTCCTATTTTAATACAAAATTCTCCGCTGTAAATTAAATCACGGTTTTTCACTAAATCCCCATTGAAAACAACGGGCTCCGCCGCCATAGACTTTCAATGGCAAACCGCCGCCGTTGGCGGCTATGGGAATCTGCCGCCATAGACTTTCAACGGGGCATCGCCGCCGTTGAAGCTTATGGGGTTTCTCCGCCATAGCCGGTCAATGGAAATTGGCCGCCATTGAAGTCTATGGGAAAATTCCCGAACCTAAAGGTTAAGGGGTCCATACTCCGTCGGGTTGGTCCGAGAGGGTCAAGGATGGTTCTGCAGCCATGCCGGAACAGTGCTTACAGGTACCCCAAACCCTGCCCCTCGGGACCCTCCAGAACTGGAGATATGGGTTCATGATTTGTAGCTTTTCTGACTTAGTCATTTTCTTGAGCTGCTTCTGCCGCCGCCATTGGAACCTATGGCGCGTCCCGCTCTCTCAGCACGACCCTTTCTGGGGGTCCTGGATCCGGGGACCCGGTGGTGGTCGAGTGGGGGGAGGACCAGGGGCAAAAAGAATTTTATTTCTGGGTGCCCTAGAACTGAAGATTCCCACGCCACTTAACATTGAACTTGACTAATCAGTGATCAAAGCTCTTTTTCAGATAAAGTATCCGCTTTGCGGTTTGGACGGCAGCCAACTCGTTCCTGGAAAGCGCCGTCGATAAATCTCCATTGAAGTCAATGAGCCCATTGACTTACAATGGGAAACCATCGCTCCTCCTCTCGGACGCCACCTGCTGGTCTTTGAGGGAAACAGGTCCAAAACAGCTAGATCCGCCATTGAAATGAATGGAGCTCCAATGGCGGCCTATGGGACCTGCAAAATGGTGCCCGAAAAGGCGGGAAAATTAAACAAAGGGCTATAATCATTTTACAACTATTAACCCTTGCCCTCCCGGATGGATCCCAGTGTGTGTGTGTGGTGCAGACACTGATATAACAATAAAACGATGGGAACAGGGGAACATACATTTTCATGATAGAACAAGGGGTAAACCACATTCCTGGACCGCAGTCCAGTTAATCCCTTGTCTCCCTGGTGAGGTCAGGGGGTGGCCATATGGGGTGCAACCCCTTTAATACCGGGCCAAACCCTCTCTCCCTCTACAACGAGGTCTTGGGATATTACAATGAAATCTGTTGCAGTTTTAAGATCTAATGGGTTATGTTTATCTGAGAAGAGGACCAACTTGCTTCTCCCGTATTACTTGTTACTTCCATACTTCAGATCTGAAGTTTTATAGCTCGGCATCTGCTATAGTTCTTGTGCTGCATTTGCAGGTCTCGGGCAGTCTAGGACGTTTGGTCACGACCAAATCGCCACCGGTGCTACACCACCATAACTACTCACTGCAGGGCGAGTTGCCACAGGTCACCTCACCATCACGGCCAGCGCCTCTCCCAGCCAGGCACCACTGCCACAGCATGTCCCCAGAGCCTCTCCCAGCCACAGAGAACCTTATGCGCTCAGCGCGGGCACCAGCAGGCTGGACACATTTTAACATTTCCCACTGAGTGTCCTGCGCGTCAGAGTTTCGGGAGACACGGAGGACATGCTGCGGCGGTGGTGCCAGGCTGGGAGAGGCGTTGGTGGTGAGGTGACCTGCAGAAACTCGGCCTGCAGTCAGTAGTTATGGCGGCGGAGCACCCTGGCCATAAGGTTGCGGCCAAAGGTCCCAATCTGTTCCTCAGTCAGGTCTGCAACCCTGTCTTTCCCCATTGTCGCTTAGCAAACAGTGCTTCCACTGCAGCCAGGGATTCTGGGTAATGACATGCAAATGAGCACATTGTGTCACTTCACTTATCCGTTTTAACGTAGAACCTTTATTTACTGTATGGTGAAGGGTTTTTGTCACTTTATTTTACTTGTCATAGCTTTTTTTAATGTCTGGCTATGGTTCTTGTAATTCTACAAAGTTCCTTCACCACCCAGGCACAGTATACCACTATCTAAGTGTGTTTGTGTACATTTTATTATGTTGAGGCTACAGTTTTAGAAATGGTATACCTCTACCAGCTAAACGTGAACATGTCCCAAACAAAACTGCCTGCTTTCTCTTCTTTAATGCCTATCCCTACACATAATGTGTTCCATCTACCCTCCACATACTTGCATTTTTATTAACCATAACCTGTGAGCATTTTACAGAAAGCTCTACAATTCTGGAGTGTCATGTTCCCATACTTGTCACTTCAGCAGCTTGTAAAAAGCCAGTGAGTATTACATGTAGTCCCATCCATTTATATGTTCCACCAGCCTCTTCATCACAGTCCAAATGCAATATAATTTCAATGTGCAATGCATGATGTAAGGGTCACTGTGTCCTAGTGACTGACACTTGCAGGCTTGTAAAGTCAGAATTGGGTGAAATTTGGCATTTGTTGTTGTAATTCCACATTTGTTCTCAATGTATAATATCATTTGGTTCATGATTTATTTATTTTTTTAAAGAAGAAAAAACAGTAGTTTGTGGAAAATAATGTTGTGCTTTCCTGAAACAAAACAGCCATATGTTATGAATAATAGGGAAGGAAACAGAGCTGCCTTAAGGACAAACAGACTTTGGTGTTTTTAATTTGTTTGTCTCAATATAATAATTGATCTGAATTCTACCACAACTAGCAGTAGATTCAAAAGATGGTTGAACATTGACATAATTTAAGATGGTTGCAAATTCAAAGTTTTTGTGAAAAACCTTACAAGATTGTCCATTCACAGACTATACGTGTAAAACGGAAGGGTACTGCTCAGGCATCCTAATATTATGTAACAGGTTCCTGTAACGATTAAGCTGACTTTTTGAATGTTGAAATAAGTGAAGTTGTGTCAGAGACGACTGCAATATTTTTAGATAGTGGAAGGTCAGTCATTAATCAGAATGACACGTTGCCTTGATGACCATGTACTATCAACAGTGGTGCTTGCTCCAATTGATTTATTTCAGGTTTTGATGTTGGAAGGTCACAATCGATATTCATGCCCTTTCTCTTTGGATAATGATACATATTGTCACTCTGTCCAATGTGTGATTGTATTTGGAGATTTTCATCCTCAAACTAAGAGTGTGTGAGAAGTCAGAAGTGCAGACCTGAACAGCCCCGGGTAGAGACTCAAAGGGGCACATGAACTCATTCCGGCAAGAAGTCCCATTGACTTGAATAGACGTTAACACTAGATCGGGTGTGATAACCCATTCTGGAGCTTGATGCATGTGCCCCAAAGTGTCTGATCCTAAAAAAAACCTACAGATAAAAAAAAATATGTGCATGGTACAGTACGTGCTGCATGTCCACTTATGACCAGTAATGCAAACCCAGTCAGTAAGACAGTAACTACTATACCGTATTACTTCTGCTTTTACATTATATCACAGTAGCAATCCAGTAACTTCACCAGTTTATTAAGTAAATGCCAGGCACTATAGATGTAGATACAATTATGGTTGTTCCAGATGTTGCGTTACTCTAATCAAGTGGTGCTTTCTGGTAATGATAGCAAATCCTGTTTTGATAAAGACCACCCTGTTTCTAGGGGCTTTGTCCACTAGTGATTGTGACATCTGGTAATCAGTTTGTTTCTGTGTTAACAGTTATTGTAACATCGCATGACGTCTCTAACCCAAGGGGACGCGCACACTGTGTACACTATACACACATCCCCTATCCACTTTGTATGGGTTAGACAGGATTGTCTGTTAACTTTACCACCTTGACCACTAAATGCATTACCACTGAACAATGCCACGGTCCGTCAGATCATAGGCTTGTTAACCATTATTGCATCAGTTTAATTTCCAAACTAAGTAAGCATACAGGTACAATTTGTAGATGGACAATTCTTTTAAGCCCTGGAAACATTACCTGACATTCTAGAAAGCAGCAGCTATACAAGACCTAATGAGTTGGACGGAGCTTCCTCACAATTGTACATTTGGTACAAGGCAAAGTCTGCTTATTGCATTTACCACTTACTCTTTTTCTTTTTCAAAAGAACTTTAAAAAAGAAAAGAAAACAAAAACATTTGCACGATTGTTTTCATAATGCATCTATCACCTGGGTTACGTTTATAAACATGTCACTGCCATTTGCTCATTTTGGTTCTTGGAAGAAGGAACTACACTCGAGTTAGTTAGTCATCCCTGTAGGCCAGGGCTCTTCAACCTGTCCTCCAAAGGGGCCAAATCAGAAAACATTTAGGCGTAGAAGGACCACAAGCTTATTATACCATCATTTTATACATTTAAAAAGTATAACATTTTAATATTTATACATTTAACAAGCATGTATAGCATCTATACTTTATATATTTACAGGGAGTTTTAGCTTGAGAAATTGTACTTTGCTAATTTCATAAAAGTTGCTTGGGGAACTGAGAGTCCAAGGGCCATATCAACAGTTGAAGAGCCTTGCTATAGACATATTGGCCCATATTTTATTAGAAGTGCTATGACATAAGACCACGTCCAAAAGTTCTTAGTAAATACAGCCTATTATAGTCCATTTAGGAACATGGGTTGTAAAGTGTCTTCCAGCTGGGCCCTATGGTGTTGTGTTTCTTAGAAAATATAGCCCGTCATTTTTTTTATACATTTACCTGTTTATTTTCGAATATGGCTACAATATTTTCCTCTATGCTGATAGTGTATTTCCATACATTCCTTTCCTTTCTATTTTTTTTTAATACGTAATATTTGGTATGTTTGCAACACAGATGCAGACCAATCTATCAGCTCCCAGCTTCTGCTACATTCTGGCTGTGCATCATGACGAGGGATGTGAAGGTATCAGAGAAGAAGCAGAGACCTCGGACCTTTACCTGCCACCTGTAGTGCACAGTCTTGGAGAAATCCTCCAGGTAATTTTTTGTTTCACAGGAATATTTAGCAAATAAAAATATCACTTGTAAGCACAGTCACATATCTGAAACAGGTCTGCAACTACAGAAACATTTACTGTACATTGTTAGCATATTTCCAGTGCGTTTAGTGCTCTAAGTCAGGGGTGCGCAAACTGGGTGACGCGAGATTTTTTTTGGGGGGTCACGGCGGTTGCAGAGGCCCCGCGTTCTTCCCCAAGGCATTTCAATTAAATAGCGGAGGATCACGTGAGACCTCTAACTTCATTTACCTTGTCTCCGGCAATGAGTTGCCATGGCAATGTGACGTCACGTGACTCCGCTGCGTCATTTGACACCGGAGACATGGTAAGTAGGGGGTCGTGAGCAGGTGGGTAGTGCAGGCAGGGGGGAAAGTGTGCGCACCCCTGCTCTAAGCAATAAAATGAAATCTACCAACTACATACTGTAACAACTCCTTTTGACCAATAGTTTGCCATTCTTTGCAGTATTTGAAAAGGGGGGTCTCCCCAAAGCTGAACCACACCATTTCCAGCTCTGTGGCCTTCATGGCCCCCAAAATACTTAACATTTTCTGTGCCGATCTTCTCCCCTTGTTTCTGGAGAAACAACATGGCCACCAAAGAACTGGGCAATAAGCCGTGGTTTCCTATTGGGTGACTGCTGGGGCCATCTTTAAGGGGTCCGCAGAGCTGAAAATAGCACGGATGGGCTCTGGGGGGCTAGTTTATATACTGTTAAAGAATAAATACACACAATTGTCGGGATTACCGTTTCATTTACAGTATTTGTAAGTTTAGGATCAGAAGCCGTTTAAGGAGGGAATTCTACATACTGTACATCAAAGCGCCTGTTATCCGTGGAAATCTCTGACTCAAGTCCATGGAAAGATTTTAACCGTTATCAGCATGAATGGCTGTTTTTGTTACATATAGAATTACCTGCTACATATCACTGAGTCTACAATGCCTATTGCTGTTGTTAACAGCCGTACCAAAGCAGCAGTGCTCAGAATTAATGCAGCTCTAGTACATCACAAAGGTGGCTATTTCTAAAAGCCCCCACAAAAATGCCCATAGATCAGTATTTCTCCAACATATAAGTGACACTGATAGCAGTCATTTCTCTTATTCTGATAGTACATCTGGAAAACCTCATTGCTTCTCAAGTTCATTTTATTTTTATATTTTTTAAGTAGCAATTTTAATTTATTCTGCTCGGGCCTTGCCACCTGGTATCCGTGCATTAATAATGAATTCAGCAATTAGCAAATAGCTCTTGACACCTTCAACGTTTTCAGTTCCAACAGGATTTTTACACAGTAGTTGTGCTATACCAAATGAGACTATCATACTGTATGTTTGCACATGCACGATAATGAAGTGCAGGCCCCTTGCAGCAGTCACGCTTGAAAAATATCTAAACGCCTGTCTCTTTGCCAGTATGATCAGAGGTTGAAGTCTGATGGTCATGGGGCGTATGGAGAAACACAACTTTTTATAATTTATTAACCTGCTATTTTCCTTTTAAAGAATGATTGGTTTAATAAAACAAAACTATTTTCCGATCTTTATTTTTTTTTTTTTTTTAGTTAAATATTATATCCATTTTTTCTAAAACAAGATCCAGAGAGCTTTGCCTCTAATTTCTAGCAAATGTAGAATTTCTTCAAATCCGATATAGTACTGCTATTTTTTTTTTTTTTTTGGACAACTGATTAATATTCTTTTTTTCCCCCTGTTATCTGATTCCAGGCGGTTGGTCTCAGTCAGCGATGCAGCTTTTGGGCGACCGTGATATATCTGAGGCCACAGGTAAAGTTCTTCTAAGTGTTACGATTGGTGGTTTAGACAAGGGTCAGGTTTTCAGGATATCCCAGCTTCAGCACAGGTGGCTCAATCAGAGGCTCAGTCGAAGATTGAGCCACCCGTGTTGAAGCAGGCACTGATTGAGCCACCTGTCCTGCAGCAAGGATATCCTGAAAAACTGACCTGTTGGGGGTTCTTGTGGACTGGAGTTGAGCACCCCTGGTTTAGACCCAAGCTTGGAGGTCTTATGCAGGGCTTGAGAGACTCAAAATGTATGGTCCCAAGGCAGGGGAAGCGGTGCACAGCCATTGGAAAGATGGATAGGTGACATCAGGGATCAGAAATATAGGCAAACAATACTCTGACGTGTTTCGCGTGTTCTAGGCGCTTTGTCAAAGCGTGGCACACCTTGACTGCGCTTAGAACGCGCATAACGGGTCAGTGTATTTGTTTGCCTATATTTCTGATCCCTGATGTCACCTATCCAATAAATTGCTTTTAATCAATTTTTGCTGTGCTGAGCTCCATCTTTCCAATGGCTGTGCACCGCTTCCCCTGCCTTGGGACCATACATTTGACATCCATTTGCCGGAAGCACGCCATGGAGTCAAGAAGCTGCTGTATCCCGTGAGTACTACCCAATTGGGGTTGTTTTTCTTTCAATACACATTGATCTTAGACAATTATTCTATCAATACTCTAAGTGGTCATAACTTAAAAAGTGGGGACGAGACCTGGCCAGACCAGCTTCATAGGCTATATCTGTCCTCGTTATCCACACATCCCCACCTGCAGTAAGATCTGTTTTCATCAATCTTGAGTGGTAACACTGATCTATGTATTATGTATTACAAGATCACGTGGATATAGGAATTATTTCAACACCCCTACAAGCACCATTTCACTTGACTCTTCATTATTGACCTTATGTACAGTATATCCCTTTGACATTCTCTGTAGCACTGTTGCCCGGCCTGGACTTCTGTCCTTCTTTTACCTTGAGAGATTCTCGGCATTAGAAACCAAACAAAATGCTTCTATCCACAAGCAAGGCACGATATATCTCATTGAATTTTTTTTCTTCAATATTACTCCAAACCTTATTTTTTATTAACTGCTCCATGTACTGTATTCATTAAGTTGCGTAAATAATCGTAGCACCAGCACTGCTTCACATGGGCATCTAAGGCTACGGCCCTGCTGCCCGCGTGGCACGCGCGTCTGCGAAGCAGGCGGTGCGTGCTGCCGAGTCCCCCGAGTCCCCCGAGCCGTTGCGACTCCTGATCTCAATTTTATTGAGAGCAGGAGTTTCTGTCGGCGCGGTGTTCCCCGCCCCCCCCCCCTCGCAGCGGTGGGGCGGCTCTTGTCCCTGCAGCAGGCGCTGCAGTAGCCAGCGGGGACCTGGCCTTAAAGAGCCAGTCCAAGCAGCTTAAAGAAAAATGTCAAAAATATTTTATTATATGCAGCCTTTGATTACCTTTATTGAAAAACGAATTACCTAGTATGCTGATCAATTCGTTCTCCCGTGATCGATCAGAAAAATCCTGCTTCCCAGGATTCACTGAATCGGTTTCAAATCAATCCTTCAGTCAGTGCAGCTCAGCAGCTACAATGTATTCTTATATTACTAAGGTAACATTGTCAATTGTTACAGTTTACAGCTCAAGCTGCTGAGAATATTGGCAACAAATTATAACTAACAGGAAAGTGTTACAAATATCTTGCACTGCTGGGAAGTGTATTAAAGCCTGTTATAGAAGTCAAAGGACACTCATTATATTTAAACTCATTAAATATGGCTTAAAGAGTTGAATTTTAAAATAAAAAATAGGTAGTAAGTATGATCTAATATTACAGAACTGATTTATTTAAAAAACACACACACATCTAGGATATTGCTTGTATTGCTTCTTTATTCAATCAGTGATTACTATGGTCATCAATATTCAAATTATCTGCAACCATAGTTATTTCTACCTGTAAAGTTTGCTTCTTTATAATACGTCATTGCCAGAGTTACTCTAATTCAAACTTTTGACTTGAAACCATTAGAAATATAGGGAGTTTTACAGTTCATTTCATGGGTCTCCAAATGTAATGGAACAAACAACCTAATTTAGGGGACAATGGTTGGCATATACAGTGTGTGTAAAAATTCCTGTGGGCTGCGTACGGCGCTCTATACTGTAATTGTGCAGCGCTTTGAGTCCCATTGGGAGAAAAACGCTATATGAAATAAAGTTATTATTGTTATTATTGCAACAACTTCCATTACACATACATTACACACGTCTGTATATTAATTGAAGGTATTTTTCATTTTCCTTCTAGCAATTTTCTATTTTAGGGAAATGTTGACTAAAAATAATTTTCTCATAAAAACATGTGGAACGCAGTCCCGATCACTGCAATGTTGGAATGGCTGCAGCGTTTATTCCTCAGTGAGGTACAAACAGCTCCAATGAACCAGTGCACATTGTGTAATCTGTGGACTTTTTGCTGTTTATTATTACAGTTTTTGGGTCAAAACAAATCAACTTGCCTACATTTTAATTGTGGTAACTTTGGTGAGCCCCCTCATAATCTTGTAATCACATTTTATCTTGTTAAGTGAAACTGCTGCTGTTGCAGGTTGTGTTAGCGAGATAGACTGAGGGAAGAGGCTGCCGTCTGATGCTCTGAGTATCTGGGCCAGTCCTTATCTCTCCTTGTGTTCTGTCTGCACTCAGAGCTGACTTCCTGTCTTGGAGCCGATGAGCGAGAAGGATGATCCTCATTGATTAGTCCTGGTCCTGATTGCTCCTATGTGTGTTGAAAGTTACACTTGTGAAACTGTTCCACTAAAGAGAGGGAGAGGAAAGACTCTTGGGTTTCTTACTGCCATCAGAGAATAATACTGTTTAAATGTGTTGAGTTTGCCAAATGTTCCATTTTGAAAGGCCATACAATCTGATAGTATTTACAGTGCTGCTGGGCATGACAAAGTATGATTCAGATGCCTTGTTACCAAACCCATGAATGTATGTATATCTTTATTTATATAGCGCTCACCGCCGTACTCGGCGCTTTACAAAAGAGACAGTGCAGGGAGTTATAATACAATAAGTGCACCAAACCATATCAGTCCATAGGAAAGGGAATCCCTTCCCCCGGAAAGCTTACAATCTATTTGATTAGAGATAAAGATACGTTTTCGATTGGTCTCATTCCATGTCCCATTTCAATTGACTAAGTCCATGTCCCCCAACGAAAAGGTAAAATAAATCAATAATAAAACTTGACTGATGGGATTTATCCATTACCTGCAGAATAGCACAGCGTTGCCTAGGCCGTATTTTTTGTAATCATGTCCATTGCAGATTTGGATTGCATGAGTCCATAATTAAAGAATAGGGCCCACACTCAGAGTGACCATGATTGGAATTGTGCATCACAAATGAAAAAATGTGCTGAAAACGTTGAAGCTGCAAACACACACTGAACCTATTTCAGCACTATCCTCCCGCTGCTGAACATTAACACATGGTTTGCATATTTCTCCACTAAACGTACAGTGCCCTGAAGAAACAATTTCTCACTGCATTAAAAACACATTACAGCCTGTAATTTAACTATTTTCTAGCGGGCGCTAGTGACTTCAGAGTTACATTGCTGAAAAGATTATCTGCAAATGCTCACCTTCTTTATTAATAAGGGTCTAGAATTTTGACCCAAATATATTCCTAAACATCATTTCTTGAATGCCGCTGTTCTGAGGGCCAAATTGCTATTAATATTTGTGTGGAGGACCCACTCCCTTCAACCACTATCATCAATTTATTTACACACATATTAAATATATATGTAAAATGGTGGAAGTGAAATGTTGAAGCTGCCCTTCACAGCTGGACCTCAAGCACTGATACGTTGTCAGTGACCAAAAGAAAGACCATACAGTATGGTCTGTAAGGGGGAGCTGCTTGAACTGGATTTGGTCCTCCACTAAAGTGTTTAGAGTCCACAGTTGGAGAAGTTCTGCCGAAGATAACCCGTGTCTCACTATATTTAGAGAGTGTTATGTTAGAAGTTATGTATTGTAGGCAAGAGAAATTAGGGCGAAGAATGCTTCCGTGGGTATAGAAAATATAAGGAAATTGTATTATTGCAGATATTACTCTTATTCGCTAGCTGTTTGTTACAGATGAGAAATTACCACTCTGGTTAATTCTCCTGGCAATAATAATAAGAAATACAGCGATACATAACACAATGCAGTGATTGGTGCATCATCTTTGCTTGTGTGTTTATAGGGACACATGCATTAAGTCCCGATACAGGTTATCCCACCGACTTGAATGGGAGTTAACGTGGGAACGAGTGTGATAACCCTTACCAGCACTTGATGCATACAATTCCCAATATAATTATTTTTCAGTTCTTTCATTTCACTTGGTCTATCTACCCTGACCTTTTCCCTCAAAGGTGCCATTTAGCACCATATGAATTCCTGTTAGTTATAGGGTTATTATATTTTTTATTTTTCAAGGGCTTGGTCTGAAAACTATCCTTATTTTTCTGTTGGCTTAATCCCAGTGATACAATAATCAGATTTATGCACAACCACTCCATGCGTGAGGGGAGACAGGGGGGGGGAGAAGGTTCATGAAAATACAGGAATAAGGGAGGTAAAATCCACCCTAAAATTCCGTTTACAAATAGTATAAACATTGTGTAAACTTTAAAGGCATAACATACTACGTACACATTGCTCATTTTAACAAGAGATGTGCAAATCTTTTGCACAAGTTTTCAAAAACTGGCAAATATATGACTTTTGGCTGCACACGAGAATTTACATAAATTGTCAGACATTCACAAATATTCGCATGAAGTATTTTTTCTATTTTTCAGAAAGACGAGAGAGAGTATTTGTATGTTGTGTTCGTTGTGTTACAGTTATATCTCACATACGTGTATATAGGTATATCGTTTCTTTATATAGTGCCACCAATGTATGCAGCACTTTACAGAATTAGTAAAACAATACAGAGACAATCTAGAAAGTGTCATGTGCGTTTCACAGGAAATTAATTTGGGGAATTAGGCGGTCCCTCCTACAAAATGTACAATCTGAATGGATTAATGGGAGATTTACAGAATACAATATGAGCAAGTGAACTACAAAACATTTTGGCTAGAAGTAAAAAATATGCAATCTAAACTAGAGTTGCAGCATTAGCAAATATTTTCACAAAAATGATCACAAACCAAACTTGGACACATAGGCATATGGTATTAACCGTTAAACATATTACTTCCACTAGTTACATTTGTTGTCATGTGTGAACTCCAACTTTCAGACCACAAGCAGCTCCAACAGAGAGAAACAGCAGGATTCTTGCTGTATCAGAAAGATGGGGAGAGGAGTAACCATTTCAAAGATTTCCTCCTCCTCCTCCTCCTTCCAAGTATCATCCAGACTTCCCAGCGAGTACAGTACATCATTAAGATGACAAATGTGCTGAGACCTGGTTCGGAGCTTGACCACATCATTAATTTTAAGGACAGTACTGTGTAGAAGGCAATTGAACTATAGTGATTTAAAATGTTTTGCGGTAACCCCACATAACTCAGCTCTGCAGCAGTTTTCTACCAATCTCTTATGTAAATATATAGCCAGTAGATCAAATAGAACAAGCAGGTAGTGTGGATAAAAAAAATGGGTTAAGAACAACACTTATTGCAGTAATTAATGCTTTATAACATGAGATGCCACTTCTAATGTCTCCAGTTTCATTTGGGCAGGTAAGTGTTTTTGATTCCAGCTGGAATGTTGCATGTAATCGTGGAACTCTGTGATACTGAGCGACTCCCCTCATGCTCAGCTTTACATTATACATGTGCTGGTGGATCCATTGAATTACTGTAGCAACTTGATGTTTCCTACAGGAACTTTTTCTTGTTCCTTGTAATGCTGGAGCGCATACTTGGATGCTTTTGACCACTTACAAAAGCCACTGTCATCTCCCCCATGGAAGAAATAGCCATGCGAGTTGTGTATTTGTACCAGTGCTTTCATTTTCTGCCTTCCCAACATTTTGTTGTAGACGGCCTGCCCCTTTGACACTAATATCTAATGATTTTATGTTTAACGAAAGCGTGTCGTACATTGGGTGGCCAATTACAGTTACTGGCCTCTCCAGCACTGATTGGAATAAACATCAAATTTAACATTTAGCCTTACAGGATACCTTTTTTGCCCACGGTGCTTTTTGCTGCATACAAAACTGGTTGTTCTTTCTAAACAAGGGAGAGGAGATGTGGGAGTTTCTTTATCAACGTCTACCAGCTGTAAAACTGAGACAAAACCAGTGCACAAATACTGCAGCAAATCAATAAAAGTAGAACATGCTATTGACAGGCAATATTTGTCTTGGCTAAATCTTGTGTCGTTTTTTTGCTTTGCTTCTGTAGCTGGTAGACTTTGAAAATGTTTTTAATGTTAAGATAAAAGAAAAGAAAAACACGTAAAAATGGCTTAAATTGTTGGCAGTAAGTAAATAATGAATACCAAGGTTTGTGTTTTTATGGTTTAAACTAGCTTTTCTAAGCGCTCCTTTATCAAGCACATGGCATAATCTCTCAGAGCCATAAGAGAGCCTTGAAACTCCTCTTGACTTGCATTGCATTATGGTTGCATTGCAAAGAAGCCAAAGACTTTCAAATGAGGCCTTACTCAAATTGTGCGTATAGAGTTTCTTTTTCAATTAACTTATCCTGTTCCCGTCTTCTTGCAAGTAGGGAGAGACTGGCTTTAAAGAAACAATAAAGCGTACTAATTTATTCCCAACAATATTAACACATCGCCACATATCTTAAGTTATGCGTAGTAGATTTACAAGTTAAAACTGCTTCCAGTTCTACAAGTTCAAGCCAACAGTAACTGCCGGGAAATAGTGTTTCTTCTTCATACTCACATAACCCCTGCAAGCTGCGAACCCAAACCCACCACACCATATATGTTTGTGTCAAAAGGAGTGCGACTGGGATTGTGACCTCATGTATACAACATAAGACCAAAAGCCCCAATGCTACCTCTTATATGACAAATTATATCATGAAATACTTATCTGTTTCTCTTCTCATAAGTAAGGGGCATTTAATCACATTCTTTGGCCAAAGTATCTTTAAGTCTGTAACCCACACCAAGATATAACCTTTTTACAGGTCCTAACACTACCTGCAAACGCTCTCATAACCCTCTCATGGAGGGAGAGATGTCTGGACAAACTGGTCATTCACAGGTGGATAACACGACCTGCTTCATCATACTCTCTTAGCCAAGACCCAGCTGTACAAATTACATAGTGCTACAGGTTCAGACTTTGACGTTGATTTGAAGGAATATTAAGAGTGAGAGAGAGAGTGTGTTTATTCATCAAACTGCGATAGTTCCAATCGGGGCACTATCACAGGGAAAGTTTTGGTGTGACAGTGCCCCAATTGGCACTATCGCAGTTTAATGACTATCCTTCAGTGTGCTGATTAGCATTTCCGCTCACACGTTTTGAGATCAGGAATTTACAGTATGTATTGCATGTTTTATAGATTGGGTGGTTGTGCAATCTTGTATTTATTTTGTTGCCCTAAATCCATAAACAGGTTTGATTGCTTACAAAAATAACATAGCGTGTATTGCTGATAAGTATGGCAAATAATTTTTTTCTCCATTGAACAGTCTTTGGTATGTTTAAAGAGCTCTCTGAATTCACAATATTCAGATAAGATTTTATATAAAGCAGTTCTTTGAGACAGAAACGTTCCAGAGGATTTAACAATGAAGTATCTGATTGGGATGGAAAGGGACAAGTACATAGGTTTGTAGCACATAAAGAAAGGGCTTTTCTGGGCTGAGTACCTATGATTTCTACTTTACCTGTTCAGTACTGTAGGAGATTGCAGTATATTTCAGAGAAATATATTCAGCCGCCTTCACCACTGTGGAGCATGGGGGTGTTTACACTTGTAAGCTGTTTGAATCTGCCTCACTGGCAGAAATGTTAATTTAGAAGGGGTATGATATTGTTTGCTTTGTCAGAAAGGGAGCGATTTCAGGGTTTTTTTCTTTCTCGTAAAAGCAAAAAAAAAAGGTGATGAAGCGTCATCACCTGACAATCGGGAGTTCAGTGGAACTATGAGTGGGAGAGAACCCTCAGGCAGGCAGTAACTCAAGAATGTAAACCTCAAGTGTGGGAGAGGCTTTGGTTCAATGAGTATCCTGGTTCAACTTGTCATTATGAGCTTCTTCTTAACTTGATTTGCAAACACAAAGTCCTCCCAGATTGAATGGTCCAGCTCAACTTTACTTCATGGTTTTGAAAAGGAGGAGGGGTGCAGTTATGATATATATATATATATATATATATATATATATATATATATATATATATATATATATTTACAACTTGTTATAGAACAGAATTTTGTTTTGTTTTTTGCACTTTTTGGAAGAAACCTATTAAAAAATAACCTTTATTTCAAATGTTAAAAACATATCATGTTAAACCCCCTGCTAGAGCAAGGGTGCGCAATCTTTTTCCCTGCGCCCCCCTGCCGGCTCTCCCCCCTCCTCACCCCATTACCTTGGCTCTGGCGTTCTGATGTCACGTTGCCATGGCAACGCGTCTTGAAAAGAGCCCCGGTAAGTGAAGGTTACAGAGGCCTTCGCCTCTCCCCCGGCATTTAATTTAAATGCCTTCGGGAAGTGCGCGGGGCCTCTGTAACCTCGCGCCCCCCGCAGAGAATCTCGCGCCCCTACCTGGTGTTAGAGGATAACTCTGAAGCTTGGCCCCTTCTATCAATATATAAATCTGAAAGCAGCAAAACTACCTTCCAACTTTTTTTTCCCCTTTTTATTATTTGTATATGTAACGCATGTGACAATGTATAATTCCACATTCTTACCTAAGCTGGCAATCGTTTGGTACTACTGTTATAAATCTGTAAAAATTCTGCTTGTGTGCCTAACATAATGGCCGCTTCAGTCAGTGTAACTCAGCAGCTACAATGTATCCTTACATTCCTAAGGTAACAACTATTATTGCAGTTTACAGTTCAAACTACTGGCAACATTTGCAACAAATTATCCCAAGCAGTGCTAAAAACTGCTATAGAAATCAAAGGATGCTTTAAAACTCATTAAAAATGGCATTAAGAGCTGAATAAAAAACAAAAACAGTCACTATTATATAATACTACAGAACAGATTTATTTAAAAAGAAAAAAAAAACATAACATTTCACATGTTTTGCTGCTTTGAGAGAAGTGAGATCGTCTGTCTGAGTGAATTCTAATTGTAACACAACGTAAGGGATACAATTTATCAAAGATCCTACCAATACTTTTTTAACACAGCACATTTCTTTAGGATCTTTGATAAATTGTATCCCTTAGATTTTGTTACAATTAGAATTCACTCTTAGGCTGCGTCCCCGCTAGCGCTGAGCTCGCTGAGCGGGCGGCGCTTGGCGAGGTGACTTGCATGTATATATGTAAGTCCCTGCTCACGCAGTGCGCGCACGGGTATGCGCGTGCACACACGCTCACCGGCGCTTAGGTAAATACATTTTTCATACTTACCAGCGCGCTCAGCTTCCCCTGCAGCGCCAGCAGAGCGTGAAACGCGTAGAGGAGGAGGCTGTGCTGCAGCCTGCTGTTTTTACCTGTGTGTGTCCATACCAACAAAGCTACTGTATTCAACTGTGGATCTGACGTCATTTGGCTGTTTGCTGTCGCACCGGATCTTTCCTCTTCATTTCCTTACTTTTCCAATTTGCCTATTTTTAAGAATTGAAATATAGGTTATGCTTTAATCAGAGGTTCGTTTCTTCAAGAGGGCAAACAAATAGAATACAGTTCTATAACAAGTCGAAATTATATAACAAGATTTGCATGTTTTTTTATTTTAACCTTCTGGTTCGGGAAACTACCTGCAAAGCATTGCTCCTCGAATAGTGAGCGTTGCTCCTCGAATAGTGAGCGTTGCTCCTCGAATAGTGAGCGTTGCTCCTCGAATTGTGAGCGTTGCTCCTCGAATAGTGAGCGTTGCTCCTCGAATAGTGAGCGTTGCTCCTCGAATAGTGAGCGTTGCTCCTCGAATAGTGAGCGTTGCTCCTCGAATTGTGAGCGTTGCTCCTCGAATAGTGAGCGTTGCTCCTCGAATAGTGAGCGTTGCTCCTCGAATAGTGAGCGTTGCTCCTCGAATTGTGAGCGTTGCTCCTCGAATAGTGAGCGTTGCTCCTCGAATAGTGAGCGTTGCTCCTCGAATAGTGAGCGTTGCTCCTCGAATAGTGAGCGTTGCTCCTCGAATTGTGAGCGTTGCTCCTCGAATAGTGAGCGTTGCTCCTCGAATAGTGAGCGTTGCTCCTCGAATAGTGAGCGTTGCTCCTCGAATTGTGAGCGTTGCTCCTCGAATTGTGAGCGTTGCTCCTCGAATAGTGAGCGTTGCTCCTCGAATAGTGAGCGTTGCTCCTTGAATAGTGAAGGCGTTAAATAAAAATCCTGGGAAAGGAAATATCTACATTCCTAACAGTCCATTGCTTTCCTTAGAGACCTCTTCCACATGAAAAGCAAAGGCGCAATCAGTTCCATGTTTTTAATGTTTTAGATTAAGTCTCTGGAATGCTTTGGGGCCAGGTAGAATATGCACAAGTACCATCAGCAGTGCAGTATGCAGCTACTGAAAAATCTTTACCCTGGAGATCATGTATTCTATTGAGAGGCTTAACTAAGGTCACCGAGTTGGAAAGATGTCCTAAAATGTGCCTCTATCTACATGACACTGCTTTCTCCCATTCACATTTAGAAAGTCTGTTTAAGCTACTGCATATAGTTAGTTATCTGATGTCATGTATATTGCAAGAGAGGGCCCCCAGAGGAGCAGGACACATAGCTTTTAATGAAAGGCAATATCTATGACTGTGACGTGCCCGTCTCTGACCAGGAAGCTGACCCGCGGGGCTGCAGCAGCTTGTGGGGACTGACCATAGGCATTGGGCCGTGTCCTGATCGAGGAGATAATCCGGGTCACAAACCGAGGTCAGGGCAGGGTGCGGCAGTGTAGTCGGGGTCACTGCCCGAGTTCGGGGCAGCTGGAGAAAGCGCAGTTAAGGTCATGGTCCAAGTTCAGGGAAGACAAGGCAAAATCCAGGTGAAGGTCGGGGCAGGCTAAAGACAAAGCGGACAAACAGGGTCCAAACACACAAGGGGTCAGGCACCTTTCTCTGGCACTGGCTGGTTGGAAATGGCTTCTTTATAAAGGCCTAGCCCAGGTGTAGCCAATCTCTTCTCCATCTTGGCTGAGGGCGAGTGAAGCCACTTCCTATATTTTGTCCACCTTGGTTGAGGGGCAGTTAGCACCTTAGGGATGTGCCAGTGCCGAAGGGGGATGACCGCCACAGCGGGCCCTGACGGTGACATGTTTCTATGCTCTCTAGGAAAATATGTTTCCTGGGCAAGAATAATGTAAAATAGGTATATTATGGGGAACTAGAAAATGCATTGAATTCATGTATTTGGTAGGATTTAAAAACAACCTAACACTGTATGAACAGCGAAATACTCGAGAATCTCATGTGAATAAAATAATGATTCAATAGTTTTTTTAACAGCTGATATGTTTGTCATTTTGCTGAAGGCAATTTTTGTCCAACCAATTCTGTAGTATATTCCTTTTTGTGCTGTTGGGACATGCAGTAAATGAGGCAGGTTCCTCCCATAACCACTGAAAGAAACAGAATTAGGTTCCCGGAAGTATTCAGTGTTTATTGTATTAGCAAATTAAAATTTTGGAAAACCCAATAAAAATGCAAAAAAAAAAGAATTGTGCTTAGTGAAGTTTCGAAGGCCTTAGGGGACAAGAAGGTTATTTAAAAAGAAAATCATATGTCAAACTATTACATTGTCAATTGAAGACAGTTTTTGAGGAGTGCTAAAATGACTCGAGTTTCCTGTTATAGGAAGTGACAGGTGTGCTGTCTGGTGATTATCTGCATACTACCTGTGATTAAATGTGTAATAACAGTGTGTTAGGGCTACCTACTCTCAAACAAGGGAAGTATGGGGCATTTGTTAATAATGGTAACTGGTTCTGACCCAGTGATATGGAGTGGCTAGTGCAGCATCTTTCCCTGTAACCATGACTGAGCAGGTAACTTGACACCTGTCCCATGCCACGTACCCCTCTCATATCTTTAGACACGTGCGGTCTATGCAGGGCCTTAACCAAATCCACAGAGCGACAACCTGCCCCTACATTTGGGACATCTTGCTATCCCGTGTAGATTTTTTTTTTTTTTTTAGCGCCCTTCAGAAAATCAGGATATTCCTGCTTAAAGCTGGATAACTGCCCACCCTGCCGTGCGATATCTAGGCAGATATTTGCCATGAAGGACAACATTTGTTACAAGGTCTTTCATTTCTTGTGTTCTCTTTTGCCCCCTTTGCCGGTTTGACTCTTTACAAAATAAATAAAGATGTGAACAAGCAGTGTTAAACATTTGATGTCCTTTTCTTGATTTTGAAGTAGCAGATGCATGGTGTCCTCGCGCTCCAACAGGAGATGTGGATATTTGTCACGGACACCACCCTGCAGGCGGACACCGCGAGCGCTCCAACAAGGCCTCGAGTGCTGCCTGTGTGCGTCTCGCCTTCCTGTGTACTGGACAGCAGAGTTCTGCAGGCACTGTGCAAGAAAGCTCCCTGCGCTATCTACTTCAAAGATGCTGTCCGAGAAAATGGTAAGGAGGCAATGTTCAACCGTTTAAAAATAAAAGTGCGACAGTCCATCCGCAGTATACTGTCAAATAGTGGTCGCATGCTTTAGTTTAGAAGCAGGCGTAGTAGTATTTGTGTGTATTAGAGGCATATACTTGTATTTTTTATTTTATTTTCGGTCTGGCCAAGTTCTAAGAGCTGCGCATAATTGTATACAACTTTTCTGTACGTTAAGTGTTGTCTTAAGTAATCTGCTAAATAGCTACTTATTTAAGGAAGTGGGATTGTACATTCCATGGCATTTTATGTTGTGATTGTCCCCATGTTGTGCTCTGTTTGCAATCACACCCAGCCTCACAGTGCAGCATCAGTACACAAGCTAAAACGAGTGAGAACAAAACAGGTGCTTGTCAGTGGATTTTCTGGCTAGGTACTTCCTTGTTCCCGGCTTTGTTTTACAAGCTGCGTCACACGGCAGTTAAAATGCCCTTAGTAGTCCATGTTTAAAATAGGTAATGTCGGAAGCTAAAAGTGACATGTAACTTTGCACAGAATGCTTTTCTGAGGTTCAACCTCTGTATTTCACGTGACAATTGAGTTAATGTAGCAGATGCACTTGGTCCTTGGACTTGCGATTGCCGTTAGTGTAGATGATTTATAATAAGAATTCAGTGGATATATTTATTAAGCTGCTAGACACATTGTGAAATTAGGACGCAACGTCTGAAAATGGTAAATGTGGTGCATGGCCTCTAGCCCATTTATTGCAACTCCATGATCATGCAGCTAAGAGGCACTGTGCCTTTAAAACTTCCGTGATCATGCAGCTAAGAGGGACTGTGCCTTTAACACTTCCGTGATCATGCAGCTAAGAGGCACTGTGCCTTTAACACTTCCATGATCATGCAGCTAAGAGGCACTGTGCCTTTAAAACTTCAGTGATCATGCAGCTAAGAGGCACTGTGCCTTTAACACTTCCATGATCATGAAGCTAAGAGGCACTGTGCCTTTAACACTTCCATGATCATGCAGCTAAGAGGCACTGTGCCTTTAAAACTTCCATGATCATGCAGCTAAGAGGCACTGTGCCTTTAACACTTCCATGATCATGCAGCTAAGAGGCACTGTGCCTTTAAAACTTCCGTGATCATGCAGCTAAGAGGGACTGTGCCTTTAACACTTCCATGATCATGCAGCTAAGAGGGACTGTGCCTTTAACACTTCCATGATCATGCAGCTAAGAGGCACTGTGCCTTTAACACTTCCATGATCATGCAGCTAAGAGGCACTGTGCCTTTAACACTTCCGTGATCATGCAGCTAAGAGGCACTGTGCCTTTAACACTTCCATGATCATGCAGCTAAGAGGGACTGTGCCTTTAACACTTCCATGATCATGCAGCTAAGAGGCACTGTGCCTTTAACACTTCCGTGATCATGCAGCTAAGAGGCACTGTGCCTTTAACACTTCCATGATCATGCAGCTAAGAGGGACTGTGCCTTTAACACTTCCATGATCATGCAGCTAAGAGGCACTGTGCCTTTAACACTTCCGTCATCATGCAGCTAAGAGGCACTGTGCCTTTAACACTTCCATGATCATGCAGCTAAGAGGCACTGTGCCTTTAACACTTCCATGATCATGCAGCTAAGAGGCACTGTGCCTTTAACACTTCCATGATCATGCAGCTAAGAGGCACTGTGCCTTTAACACTTCCATGATCATGCAGCTAAGAGGCACTGTGCCTTTAAAACTTCAGTGATCATGCAGCTAAGAGGCACTGTGCCTTTAAAACTTCCGTGATCATGCAGCTAAGAGGCACTGTGCCTTTAAAACTTCCGTGATCATGCAGCTAAGAGGCACTGTGCCTTTAACACTTCCATGATCATGAAGCTAAGAGGCACTGTGCCTTTAACACTTCCATGATCATGCAGCTAAGAGGCACTGTGCCTTTAACACTTCCATGATCATGCAGCTAAGAGGCACTGTGCCTTTAAAACTTCCATGATCATGCAGCTAAGAGGCACTGTGCCTTTAAAACTTCAGTGATCATGCAGCTAAGAGGCACTGTGCCTTTAAAACTTCCGTGATCATGCAGCTAAGAGGCACTGTGCCTTTAAAACTTCCGTGATCATGCAGCTAAGAGGCACTGTGCCTTTAAAACTTCCGTGATCATGCAGCTAAGAGGCACTGTGCCTTTAACACTTCCATGATCATGAAGCTAAGAGGCACTGTGCCTTTAACACTTCCATGATCATGCAGCTAAGAGGCACTGTGCCTTTAACACTTCCATGATCATGCAGCTAAGAGGCACTGTGCCTTTAACACTTCCATGATCATGCAGCTAAGAGGCACTGTGCCTTTAACACTTCCATGATCATGCAGCTAAGAGGCACTGTGCCTTTAACACTTCCATGATCATGCAGCTAAGAGGCACTGTGCCTTTAACACTTCCGTGATCATGCAGCTAAGAGGCACTGTGCCTTTAACACTTCCATGATCATGCAGCTAAGAGGCACTGTGCCTTTAACACTTCCGTGATCATGCAGCTAAGAGGCACTGTGCCTTTAACACTTCCATGATCATGCAGCTAAGAGGCACTGTGCCTTTAAAACTTCCATGATCATGAAGCTAAGAGGCACTGTGCCTTTAACACTTCCATGATCATGCAGCTAAGAGGCACTGTGCCTTTAAAACTTCCATGATCATGCAGCTAAGAGGCACTGTGCCTTTAAAACTTCCGTGATCATGCAGCTAAGAGGCACTGTGCCTTTAAAACTTCCGTGATCATGCAGCTAAGAGGCACTGTGCCTTTAACACTTCCATGATCATGCAGCTAAGAGGCACTGTGCCTTTAACACTTCCATGATCATGCAGCTAAGAGGCACTGTGCCTTTAACACTTCCATGATCATGCAGCTAAGAGGCACTGTGCCTTTAACACTTCCATGATCATGCAGCTAAGAGGCACTGTGCCTTTAACACTTCCATGACGGTTAACTCTGTCTTAACCAGTTTGATTATCATAGCTTTATTAAAGCGACATCATTTTTGACTAGCTGGTAATTGACGTGTACATTAAGATTTACCGAGGTGTGACTAGTAGGTCTTGATTAGAGGATAATCAGCACAGGCGTGCTGCAATCTGTTTATAAAAAGATAGACACTTTTAGGCCGTTTTTGTTTTCTGGAAACAACTACAAAGGAATTATTGTATTTATTTTTTCAATGATGAGCTGGTAAGAACACTTTGTCTAATCGTCATGACGAGAACCTGTCAAAAGCTAAAACTAATTACAACAACCGTTGACAAGATTGTAGAACAATATGCTGCTCGCCCCTCAAGCACTGATGGGGTTAATGTTATGTTATATTTCTCTGCTTTGTTATATATATATATATATATGTGTGTGTGTATTATATATACATATACATATATACAGTGTTCGACAAACCTATACATTTGCACGCCCCGGGCGAGTGGATTTAACATCGTGGCGAGCTCCTATTGGCCCAAGCAGCACACGTTTGGTACCAGGTGGCGAGTAGATTTTTTTGTTTGGCGAGTAGATTTTTTGGTGATTTGTCGACCACTGCATATATATATATATATATATATATATATATATATATATATATATATATATATATATATCGTGATCACCTAATGGTCATAATACCGGCACTAGGCGTTTCAGGGGAAAACGAAACGTCGGGTTATTATGTGGAATAATAAACACAAATTATTTGTTCACTTCTTTGAGTCCGGTGCTTTTATTTTGACCACTTAGGTTATCGTGTAACGTCTCACTTATGATACCTATCAACGTGCACGGACCCGCTATTTAAGGCATTACTGACAAGTGAGTGCGGACATCTTAACATATATATATATATATATATATATATATATATATATATATATATATATATTCTCTCCATACTCTTGGTATCTGTAACAAAGCTCTATCCTGGATCTCCTCTTACCTCTCCCATCGTACCAATTGTCTCTTCTGCTAACACATCCTCCTCCTCTGTCGATCTCTCTGTGGGTTACCCCAGGGCTCTGTCCTGGGACCTCTTCTCTTTTCTCTTTACACACTCAGGTGGCCTTATCACATCTTATGGGTTCAAATATCACCTCTATGCTGATTACACAAATTTACCTTTCAACCCCTGACCTTACACCTGCGGTACAGATCAAAGTCTCTGAATGTCTCTCTGCGATATCATCCTGGATGGCTCTCCGCCAACTCAAACTTAATGTGTCCAAGACTGAGCTCCTCATACTTCCTCCCAAGCCTGGCCCTACTGCCCCCTTCTACATTACTGTTGGCAGTACTATAATACACCCAGTATCACAATCACGCTGCTTAGGTGTCACATTTGATACCCCCCTCACATTCTCCTCTCACATTCAAAATGTGGCTAAATCCTGTCGATTGTTCTTGTTTAAAATTGCAAAGATATGCCCTTTCCTCTATTGCTCGACTGCTAAAACTCTAATGCGGGCCCTCATTCTCTCCCGTCTCGACTATTGTAACCTAATGTCCAGCCTTCCTGCCTCTTACCTGTTTCCTGTACAATCTATCCTAAATACTGCTGCTAGAATCACTTTACTCTCCTAAATCTGTCTCAGCGTCTCCCCTGCTGAAATCACTCTCCCGGCTTCCTATTAAATCCCACATTACTTACACAATTCTCCTCTCTTTTAAGGTTATACACTCCTTATAGCTCAGCCCTAATTCCTCGCTACACACCATCCCTACACGTGTTCTGCTCAAGGAAGTCTTCTGTCTACTCCTTCTGTATCTAAAGTCCTTTCTCACTCGCTGCCCCACATGTCTGTAATGCCCTTCCCTGTAATATCTTACTAGTACCCTCTCTCTCCACCTTTAGCACTCATCTTAAAACACACCTCTTCAGTGAAGCATATGAGTAGCTTTGTGGCTGATACTCATATGCATCTACCAAGAACCCTTGCAGACCCACTTACCATAACACTCCCTTACTGTCTCTGTAAGTTCTCCCTACTTACCACTTAGAGTGTAAGCTCTTCAGGACAGGGACACCTTTTCCTAATGTTACTTTTATGTATGTTGCATTTATTCCTATTATGTGTTACTGCTGTAAAGCGCTATGTACATGTTTGTATAAATGTATATTCACATATTTTAACACACACAAAAAGGTTTGTATATTTATACATAGAATGGGTATGTACGATATAGTGCCATTTTGCATTATGATATACTGTGTGTGTGTGTGTATATATGTGTATATATATATATATATATATATACAGTGGTTGACAAATCACCAAAAAATCTACTCGCCACACAAAAAAATCTACTCGCCACCTGGTACCAAACGTGTGCTGCTTGGGCCAATATTTACTCGCCCGGGGGTTAAATCCACTCGTCCGGGGCGAGCAAATGTATAGGTTTGTCGAACACTGTATATATATATATATATATATATATATATATATATATATATATATATATATATATATATATATTATAACTGTCATACAGTAGCTTGAGAAGTCTTTATAATGCCATCTTGCATGAGCCAAGAAAGCTGCTGTCTTTATGGGTGATTGTACTCTACACAGTCAAACTTTTCCTTGTTATAGCAATTTCAAATGTTTTTGTTGGCAGGCAGGATAATTTGTGTTGAACGCACAGTTCTCTTATTACAAAAGCCCCTTTTATCCCATGCTCCTGGCGTTAACAAGCTGACTGGCCCTGTCAGACTAGATGAGCTGGATTCCACAACTCCGGCTAACTCCATCTGCACTGTGAAAGGTGGGTACTGTACCTTAAGGGAAATGACAGACACATAACAAGATACTTTCCCACTGTGCCAATGTTAGCCAGATAAGTCTTGTGTAAAGTTGGTGGCTGTAGCTCCCATTTAGTATTTTGTGAGGCTGCTTCCCTGTCCTGCAGAAGGTTTCATTCATTCACACGAATGTGACTAAAATCTTCTCAAGCTCAGGGAAGAAGCATCACAACATATTGAATAAGGGCTTTAGTTGCAAGAATCACTCCCACATCTCTCCTAACAACAGCATGTTCATAGAGAGCTGAACAATTGGAACATACCCCTCCCAGTTCTCTCACGTCTTGTGTCTGTGAATAGTTAACTTGATGAAGTTGATGTGAAAAAAGCAATGAGGGGAAATCATGGGGGGGGGGGGTAGGGGGGGGACACTTTTAAAGCAGTGAGATCAGAACAGAGATCAGAGTAAATCGTTCAAGGTGAATATCAGGTAAGATATCAAGAACATTTGCTGGGGAAGGGAGCAGCGCATCGGAGGCAGAACTTTGGCGACCAGATGGAGGATAGGAGCTCAGAAAAGGGAACGCTGGGCTTGTAGCGGCTCAACTGCAGCAGATTGGTGATCATATGATTGGGAAGAAGAGGCTGAAGCATCGGGGGATAGCAAGAGAGAGAAAACACTGGACAGGTTGGGTTTCAGAAAGGGAAGACAACAAAAACATATTAGAAGTATTACTGAGTGGGGAACAAGGGGAACTGCATAAGAATTGTTGAGTTCAGAATGTCAGGAAATGTGAGTAAGTAAATGTGCCTTATTGTACAAGCAATAAATCTGTCATTCTCACAACACTTTTACATGTATTACTGACTGACTCGCCAAGTCCTGGAGAGGCCCTACAAAGGATCATTTGCTTCCTAATGTTTTTCAGATCTCTCTTGCACCGAAGTTGTCAACAGGATTTTGTTTTTAAATTGCAGACGTTTGTTTATTTGCACACGCTAGGTTGAGATTGCTTCTTTAACAGTGTCATTATCTTCATTAAACTAATGTAATCATGCCGAAAGCAAACATTTACTTGTTTTGGTTTCTCCCCGTTTCTTTTTTTTTTTTTTTCCTGGGCCTCAGAACCAGGGAGTGCTTGTCAAGTCGAGCGTATACTCCACCTCTAGCCCACCCTGTCCTTATTGGAGGTCCAATGAGGTAGGATGGAGAGGGGCTTTGCCTGTGCAAACTACTGTTTCGTACATGGTCATATCAAACCAAAAAAAAAGCTAGAGGGAAATGAAAGCCTGATCATGTCTCGGTTAACCATGTTTAAATGTGTACCAATGATTTATATATACGAATTGATGTCCATTATTTTTGCAAACAAGCGGTCAGTCATCTAGATCAGAAGTGCGCAAACTGGGGGGCGAGAGATTCTCTGCGGGATTGGGGGGGGGCAGTGTTTAAAGAGGCCCCGCGCTCTTCGTAAAGGCATTTAAATGAAATGCCGGGGAAGCGGTGAAGGCCTCTATAACTGCACTGACCCTGGCTCAGATGGGTTCTGGCAACGCGGGGTCACGTGAAGTCACCTTGCCAGAACGCCGGAGCCAAGGTAAGGAGAGGGGGTGCGAGGAGGGGGGTACAGCCGGCAGGGGGAAAAGATTGCACACCCCTGATCTAGATCAAACTCCTTAGACATGTCACTGGTCATTTTACTCCCATGAGGTATATTATCTTTTTTTTTTTTAATACTTTCAGAGTTTTGTAATATGAATGTTACCTGTTTATAGGTGAAACTTCCCAAAAGCTGGGTGCATGCTGGAGTCAGTAGTGAAACAGAAGTCACATCTTTGTGTTTATGGCAGGCATTCAGCGCTATTGCTAAATTAACATGAGTTGATGTTGCCAAGTTATTTCCTGGATATTATTTGCAGAATTACTCCACAGTTTAACTCTTCGTGGTTGTTCAGTAGTTGAAGTGGTATAGTTTTAAGAGATTTAGAGTACCACAACATTTTTCTTTTCATACGCAGAGAAACACACCTTTAATGTCCCCAGCTTGGGTATCTCTCTTTTTATTAAGCCACTTTGACCACTGTGACGGTTGCATGGATTTTTATAATGGTAAGGGAGATCAAGGCTAAACTTGTTATCTGCCAAACCTTAAGGGTAACGAGCAGCATTGTGCTTACCCCCTTCTGTGCTTGAGGGATCTGTTTCTAATGCTGTCTCGCCTCCACTTCCCCTATTGACTCCTACACTGAATGTGTCATAAACCTATGATTCTTCCTTTTATCTTAGTATAACAATAATTATGTCAAGATAGTCCCAGGTGCGACTATAGAGACCAGCACAGGATCATCAGATAAAAAAAAGGTTTATGAATCAAATCATACCAAGGGTTTGCACGGTTCCCGTAAAGCACTCAAAGTACAGTATAATGATATTGAAACAGCTGTCTGTGAGTAGGGTTACTAGCTATGCACTTCTTCAGCCCAGGCTGTGCTGAAAAGGCTGTGTAATGCGACAGGCATAAGTGTATAGGGATCCATGTTAAAATGGATAAGAAGAAAAAAGTGACACACTGTGAGTGCTCATTTGCATTTCATTACCCACAATCCCTGGCTGCTGTGGAAGCACTATGCAAAGAGATAATGGGGAAAGGCAGGTTTGTGGGCGTGTCTGAGACGTGTGAATGTGCTCACAAATGGTATTTTAACAATTAAAAAATGCAGAGGCTGACCATTACCGGACCTAGATAGAACATAACCTTAAATGACTTTGGGAAAGATGTTGACATTTCAAATCTACAATCAATAATCAGCCAAGATAACAGAATTGTTTGGTTTCAAGGATGAATATGATGAATAATGGCTCAAAGATGACAGTGTTACGGGCGCTATTCGCACGTGTCTTGTTTATAAATGTAGCCAATAAAATAACATTCTGATGATGTCCTTTATGTTATTACTTTAGGGACTGTTGTTGGAGTTAATGAGAGAACAGCTTTTTCTTGGCCAGAGTGTAACCAATGTGGGAGCAGCAAGCTGCAATGTTCTATCCCGGATCGGTAAGGCTTGAGTTGGGCAATATACCATTGTGATCGTAATATCGTGATCTTAACAAATATGTGCATATTGAAATTCTTTATTATTGCGATACTACTGTCAGTCACTTATGGGAGTCATTGACGTTTTAGGAACAGTTAGTGGCAGCTGCCTCATAGGATGCAGATCTGCCAGTGGTACCTACCCTTCACTCTCCACCCCTTAATGATTGCAGCACCTACTTTCCCCCTTTCCTACCCAATCTCTGATGTTGGTAGGCTGGTAGGCCGAAGTAAGAACTAATGATATATTTAAAATATGATTTTTTTATTTTTTTTTAAAGACACCGTTTACTTTTTTTTTTTTTTTACATTAATCTGATATGGTAATGTATTTTTGTTCCTATTAAATATATATCGTTATCCCAATACATTTCTTAATATCCTTATGGGAAACGTGTTTTTGTTGCCCAACCCTAGTAAGAAAGTGAATGGGAATGGATGAACCAGATGACTGTGAGTAAGGTTTACTGAAAATAAGTGAGACTCAATAATCCTTCCATTAGTTATCATATTAAGGGAACACTAATGTTATACTGTAGGTCTTGTCCATGTTTATATTTAAACACTTGTTTTAAGTGTAGCCATGCATAATAATGACTGCATACGTCTTCTCGGTTGGCAGTAAGTCCTGGTATATACAGGCCTGCCCACAGTAGTTATGGAGGTTTTCCCTCACACCCAAGTGTGGTGCCCTGTGTAAGGATGGGAGTGGCTGTATGCTCTGAGTCCCTGGATAGTGACCTCAGAGATGCGCCTGCCCCCTGGAGTATAAAGGGCACAACACTGACAGTTAGTGTTGTAGTTGGTGAAGAAATAGTAACCCGAAGGTACCGAGAGGAAGTAACACTTTTGTGACCCTAGTGCAGTAACTAGCGGCAGCAGAGTGATAGATTAAGTTTGTCTATGCCACACTGTGTCCAGGGACCTGGCACAGCGGTGATCTCCCTAGGAGAAAGGGAATCCCACTTCAGTACGGGAGGGCGTACCTGGCAAAGGGACATCACGGAGAGATGTGCGGCTAGAGCTGGCAGCTGCATGGGGCAGTCTGCTACATCCCTGTACTTAATAAAGATGTCCTTGAGAAAAAGAACCCCACTGTGTGAGTGTGAGCTTACTCGACAGTGGATGGCACCAAGAAGGAGTTCCTCACCAGGACCATCTCCCTGCGGAAGCATAGATCCTGATGAGGTGGAGGCGCTGCACATGATGTAAGTTGGACTCGTACCCACTACCTCAGTTACCTGTCCTGATTGACATCCCCTAATAACACCAAGCGGGAGACTCAAGAGTCCTGTTACTTGCAGGTGCACCACCACACACGCCTTGTAATGGGGGACTGGGTAGACTACACGGGCCAATATGAGATTGGGTGGGTCAGGCCAGAGGGAACACCCGTTACAATTGGAGGCGCTGCTGAGATACCTGTCAACAGGACAGGCTTTTGCTAAGCACACAGTAGGAATTAAGGAAAGTGTCTGCTGCCACTTTGTGCTTGAGGGACGGAGCCAGGGGTAGTCAGGGAGGTGCTGGATATGCATGCCGCAAAGACGCCTTGGGATCCGTTAGGGGTTAGTGAGTCTGGAGCCGGGGGCTATTGCTGTTCTAGTCGCCTTGAGGTAGCGCTAGCGGGGGACGCCTGAAGGGGTAAACTGGTAACTGAGAGCAGGAATTCTGGACGGGTCCGCACTAGGCTAGCCAAAAGTAGGTCGACGCCCAAAGTGCTGCATGGAAGAGCCAGAGTACTCTAGTCCCCATTCCGGATCACTTACCAAGGAGCACAGACTGGAGGAACGTGTTACGGTAGACACAGGAAGGGTGAGCCTAGCCTGAGGTAGTGCAAACACGAGTCGGATCTACGTTAGGTACACAAGGTGGTGCACAAGGCATGTTTATTGTACAGATGTGGTAGCTGCCCCGCAGAGCGGAGCTCCACGTACAGAGAATCGGTGTTCAACGATCACGAGAGACCTGTCGGAATGGAGGATCTGTACAGAACAGAAGGTCCAGGATGGCAGGGTGAGCGAACCGTCAGAATGGAGGATCTGTACAGAACAGAAGGTCCAGGATGGCGGAGAGAGAGAACCACGAGAATGGAGGATCTGCATAGAGCAGAAGGTCCAGGATTGCGGTCAGACGAAGAACAGACTACAGAAGAGACTTTTGTGAGTTTGTTATGGAATGGCGTGAAAGCCGTGGCTGCGCCGTGTTTGTCGTGTTTTTGTTCTCGGGATGATACCCCTGAGAATAATGAGCAGGACAGTGTGCTTCGATGGGAGGAACAAAATGGACTTTGTTATACACCAATTAACAGACAGCCAGACGTTGCCTTCAGTGAGAGAAAAGACAGTGAAAGAAAAGACAATGCTTACCAAGATGGCGGTTCCCGCGTTCCCGGGACACCGCGTGGGCATGCTGCAAAAGGTCTTGCAACTTTGCAGTCTGCTAGATGTTGGCCAGGATTGGCGCCAACGCGAAAACTCCACCCCGATGGGGAGTTTGGCGTGAAAGCTGGAGCCGCGCCCTCATGGACTATGACTCACTCCGCACCTGTGCTGGGTCAGCCTACAAATCTACAAGACATCCCCCTAGTTTCAACCAGGGGGAGTGGTTTGCGGTCTCACCGGATGTCGCAAGAGGAAATGGGAGGAAGGGTGACTATATCAGCCCATGCCTTTCAGTTGCGAAGAGCCATTGATCAGTATCGACCTCTGAGCAGAGTACCTCCGCTGATAAAAATGGCTGAAGCTGTTGATAAAGTGGACCAAGGTCCTGTGATTTCCACGCATCCTTATTCGGCTCCAGGAGGCTTCCTGGTGATCCGGGTAAAGGGTGTGGAGACTGTGGCGTGTCTCTGCCTGCAGTGCAGACTGCCGGGCGGAGCTGTGGGCAGCGAAGCCCGATGCCCCCACTGTGGACTGCAGTACATGTGGCCCATGACCACATTCGTACCTGTACAATCTACGGGGATGACCGGAAATGTACCGGTGGCGATAGAAGAACAGCCGGGAGCTCTCTGGAACAAGAGTGCCAGTCCCGCAGAGTCGGAGCCAACATTGGTGCTTCCGATAGAGAAACTCAGCCATCGGAGAGGTGATCACCGAGGAGCCCATCGCCGGTCTCCTACTGGGATGCCTCGGCCGAACTGCAAACTGGAATCCTCGGATGAGGAGTGTGCAAGGCTGGCGAGTAAGACAGTCATCAGACGAGACTGTCATACCATTGGTACGCCATGGAGGGATGAAATTCCTCGTGGTATGGAGACGCGGAGTCGAGTGTCTCCTGTACCGCGACCACCCGATCGCCGAAGTCCCACTGCCGTGGTGACTAGTGGATCGTACGGAGGCCGATCTACCCCGACCCTGCACGGGACTAAGACACCGTGTCTGTCGCAGACCCAGGGAGTGGAAGATCCGGAGGAGCGAGTCCAGAGCCAGACTGGATCGCGTAGCAGAATGGCGTTGGAGGAGATCCTTGTGGAGGAAGAGATTCCGCTTGGGAATCCACCGCAAGATGGCGTCGCAGCACGTGCGTGTGCGGAAGTGGTGCCGGAGGACCAGGGAGGCCCCGAGTGGGAGATGGTGCCGCCTCTGCGATCGAGCAGCGGGAAGCGATCCCCTATTATCCAGGGGAATGGACGGTTGAACTGCAACCCCAGAAGCTCCGCTGTTGAGAATAAAGATGGACTTTGTGGCGACGTCAAGACAGGTATCGCTGGAGAGCAGGTCGAAACCCTGTCAGTACCTACTGTTCGGTCCCGTCCCCACACCCCGTCCACACCCAAGGTTAGTCCTACGGCCCTCGCTAAAGCCCCTGTACCCGTCCCTATCCTATTTGGATCTAGTTCCAGTTTAGGGTTGTCCGGGGAGTCACGGGGTCCTTTTGATGATCGGACTGGGAGCCTGGACTTGGGTACTTCGGATGATGGGTCGGAGGGAGGAGGGAGCATGTCCCGACAAGTGTCGGTGTCGAGTGATTGTCCTAGCGGGATGAGTATTACTGTTAGGAATACCTCTCACCGTAAGGGAGTTAATATCCGATCTGAGGGTACATCTGGAGTGTCTTCTGGTGGGCCTGATGAGGAGTCCCTAGAAGAAAATGCAGATTCTAGCTCCGAGGAACGGAAGGAGACTAGGTGGTGGGCCCCCTTGTATGAGGGGTATGTCTCGTGGCTTGACCGCACCCGCTTTATTTTAGAGAGAGAGGGGGTGGTTGATCACTGGTGGGCTGCCGGGGATTTTGATGATGAATCCTACCTTAGGGCTCTAAGGGTACGATGGGACCGTATACAGGCAGGCCTAATTATTCCTAAGGGGTCCGCAGGGTTAGATGATCCGGTGGAGACACATGAGCCCCTATCATGGGTGTTGCCCGGGAAGGCTGGTCAAACCAGTTTAACTAGGGCTTGCAGAGCTGAGCGAGCTATCATTGCCAAGTACAGGAAGTCCCATGGGTTTGATTACCCCTATGTCCCTGAACCTCTAATGACAGAGATAGAGGAGAATAGGGAGAGATGGCTCAAGAATGATATTCAGTATTATATCATTGAGCGAGGGGGAGCCATTAAAGGTATACAGGCCGAGCAGAGGGTAGCTCAACTGATGCGGGTCTGGAAGATTGGGCGCAGTGTACATATGCACAAGGTGGTGTACTGTAATGAAAGAGGAGTACCACGGGAATACAGTGTGACTGTGCATGATGCCGCGGGGCGAGAGGTAAAGAAGCCAGATCCTCGGCATTACTATTGAGTGTCCAATAGAGTGGTCTGTTGTTTCTTTTGCGCTCCCTGCTGGTCAGTGAGTGTACTGAGCGTTCATTATTATGTTATGTAATGATGTTGCTGTGTTATTTGTGTGTTCTTTTGCAGTGTTTCCTGGCGCAAGGTACACCAAATTTAGGTCCAAGCCGGGACGGTGGGTATTCACCAGGGGGAGTATGTAGCCATGCATAATAATGACTGCATACGTCTTCTCTGTTGGCAGTAAGTCCTGGTATATACAGGCCTGCCCACAGTAGTTATGGAGGTTTTCCCTCACACCCAAGTGTGGTGCCCTGTGTAAGGATGGGAGTGGCTGTATGCTCTGAGTCCCTGGATAGTGACCTCAGAGATGCGCCTGCCCCCTGGAGTATAAAGGGCACAACACTGACAGTTAGTGTTGTAGTTGGTGAAGAAATAGTAACCCGAAGGTACCGAGAGGAAGTAACACTTTTGTGACCCTAGTGCAGTAACTAGCGGCAGCAGAGTGATAGATTAAGTTTGTCTATGCCACACTGTGTCCAGGGACCTGGCACAGCGGTGATCTCCCTAGGAGAAAGGGAATCCCACTTCAGTACGGGAGGGCGTACCTGGCAAAGGGACATCACGGAGAGATGTGCGGCTAGAGCTGGCAGCTGCATGGGGCAGTCTGCTACATCCCTGTACTTAATAAAGATGTCCTTGAGAAAAAGAACCCCACTGTGTGAGTGTGAGCTTACTCGACAGTGGATGGCACCAAGAAGGAGTTCCTCACCAGGACCATCTCCCTGCGGAAGCATAGATCCTGATGAGGTGGAGGCGCTGCACATGATGTAAGTTGGACTCGTACCCACTACCTCAGTTACCTGTCCTGATTGACATCCCCTAATAACACCAAGCGGGAGACTCAAGAGTCCTGTTACTTGCAGGTGCACCACCACACACGCCTTGTAATGGGGGACTGGGTAGACTACACGGGCCAATATGAGATTGGGTGGGTCAGGCCAGAGGGAACACCCGTTACATAAGCATCATTTAAAGCAGCAAAACATGTAGCACTGTGTGAATTTTTTTTACATCTTCTTTATTACAGGATTGAAGCAGGGGGTCTCTGGAGCTGATTAGTGTTAATTTCAGCTCTAGGGAACCCCTACTTTCTGAGATACTTACTTTTGTAGGCAGGCCCGCCGACGGGAGGGGTGGGGGGCGGGGTACAGCCGGGACTGCTGTTCCAGGCCCAGTCAGTCTACCCTACAGTCTAGAAATCAAGCGGTGTGTAGACGGAGAACTGAACCAGGCAAAAGATGACGCGGTGGCCCGTAAAAACCGTAGTTTATTGAAGTCTCATTGAAAAATAAATATGCGCACCAATATGTTTGGGGCTCGCAGCGCTTTATCAAGGTATATACCTTGATAAAGTGCTGGGGAGCGCAAAACATGTTGGTGCGCATATTTGTTTTTCTACGAGACGTCAATAAACTACGTTTTTTACGGGCCACCGAATGGTCTTTTGCCTGGTTCAGTTCTCCGTCTACACACCGCCTGATTTCTGGTTCCCACCCCACGGACTGCACGCCGGGACTGGCAGGGATTTTAGGAGGACAGCAGGCACACACCCAGATTTAAAGGTACTGGCTTTGGATTCAAATACTTATCAGAAGACCTTTATATTGCCCTTTGAAGTACCCTTTTCTGGAACATTAGCCATTACTGTGAGTACTGTGGGATGTCTCACTAGGTTACCATATCATATGTGTCTATATTTACCTCAGGTGCCTACCTAATCCCTTTATATGCCGCCCCAACGGTTGTTATTACATTGCAACATTTGCTGAGGAGGGTCTAACTAGCTGAGCACCATTTCTGTTTTCTGGAATTTACTCTACCCCAGCGGTGCGCAAACTGGGATTTTTCTGGGGGGGCCCGGGTGGTTGCAGATGCCCCACATTCCTTCCCGAGGCATTTAAATTAAATGCCAGGGGACCACGTGCGGACTCTGCAACCTCTACTAACCGGGATTCAGCCGGGTTCTGCTCACGTCGCCATGACAACGCGTGTCAAATGCCGCTGCAGGGTCACGTGACACTCGGGGGGGAAGGGGCCCGAGTGCAGGGACTGGGACACGGGGGGGCGCAGCCCAAAAACTTTGCGCACCCCTGCCCTACCTTACAGTCTATTATCGGCAGGCAAGAAGGGCTCTCCCCTTTGCTGGTCACCGCCCATCTGTCCCTCCCTTTCCCAGGCCCTTTGGCTGGCATCTGCGGGCCTGCAGGGCTCTCCTGTGCACTGCCCATCATTGCTCCATCAGGCCCATACAAGGGCCCCAGCTAAGCCCACATACCCCAGGCCCATAACCCCCTCACGCTCCCCATTATCCTCTCCATCTCGCACCCTGTCTCTCACTCTCTTCTCTCTTACACCCTCACATTTCCCCTCCCTCTCTTACAGCCCCATCTCTCAAACTTCCCACTCTCATCCTGTCCCTCCCCCCAGGTATTTCTCCCCCTCACCGTACACTCAAATCCCTGCACCCCAAATATATACACATAAGGCTGGCAATTAAAAATAGCATTAGGAGTTTTTAAAAAAAAAAAATATGCAGACAGTATAACCTAACACTACAGAACTGAGTTATTTAAAAAAAAACATATAGGATTTTGCATGTTTTGCTACTTTAAATGTCCTGGTCACGTGCGCCGCAAGGGATGACGTAACAGCTTCCTATTGGACCGCGTGATGCAGCACACAAGTTCCCTGGCTGCAAATACTGGCACTCCGTATGGAGGTTAAGTTTCTTTGGAAGCAGGCAATCCACAGAGCGGAAATTAACACAGTCCAGCTCTGGGGACCCTCTGCCACAATCCTGTAATACACAAATAAAATTCAATCGTGCACTGCTACATGTTTTGCTGCTTTTTAACAATTCATTCGTAATTAATTATTCGATGTGAATTAGCGGGTGTATTTTCTACAATTAGCTTGGAACGCCTTATGGCAGTATAGTGGCGCCATACTGGAATGTGCAAGCAAATCACTAAAAGCAAGCGTTGCACTGTCATGGTATGAACCACAGCGTGTACAAGACAGAGAAAAGCGCAAACTAAGACTTCTGTGACATTTTTGAAAAACCTATGTTGTGCCTGTTCTAGTCCAGGCTAAAAATAGATCTTCCGTTGACCTACCTAGGTTTAACATTACCTAACTGAATAGTAGTTTTCTCTCAACGAAACTAACTTTGACAAAAGTCTGGTAAACGGTGGGTATAATCTTACTTATTTCATATAACAATGTTAATGTATGCTGCACAGTGTGTATATTAGAACAGTACACCCAGGCAGCATGGATTTTATGTTTATACAGTGTGAGTTCTATCCTTCAGGAGGATTTAGATATGTGTGTGTGTGTGTGTGTGTGTGTGTGTGTGTGTGTGTGTGTGTGTGTGTGTGTGTGTGTGTGTGTGTGTTTCATATATATGTATTAGACAAGTGATGGTGGGGGAAAAAAAGTGACAAAAAAACCTCCATCATATAGCATATTAATTGTGAGCACATTCACATGTCTTAGACAGGTCTGCAACCCTATCTTTCACCATTATCCACTGGCATGCAGGGCTTCCACTGCAGCAAGGGATTCTCTCTATATATATATATACACCATTTTATTTTGCATTATCCTTATTACACTTTTGTGCTTTTTATGCATGTAGCTTTTCTTTAACTAGTCTCCAGAAAACGGTTTTACAGATTTACTATATGTTACAGATAAAGCGACTGGCACACCTTATCTTAATCTCTTCTGTGATGTACGGGCTTGCAACACCGCAGGCCTTTTTGTCACTGAAGATACATAGATGCATAGATGATGGCTGCAGATAACCACTTATCAGACCTCATATATTTGAGGGTCTTCGGCTGTCACTGACCTCTTACCCTTCCCATTTCTACATATTAAGTGGAACACAAGCCCAAGGAATAGCATCCAAAGTTCCTCCAATAGTGGCTAGTATTTAACATGTAGTGTGAGTAGGGGAAGACAGGAAGGATGTCATGTGCTGCCCATTATTACTTTTCTCAGAATTTGGAGGCACATGTTTTTGTTGTTGGTTCTTTGGCAGGATCACTGATTTCGTTTTCTGCTTCTCTGTTTTTCTTGCTACTTCTCCAGAGGGTCATTTTTCTGCAGCCACTGCTCCCAAGTTGTAAGCTGTCCAGTTGTTAAGATGCAGCTTGAAGTATTTCTACACTGTGAATTAAGGCCTGGACACACAGTCAAAGTTAAGGTGGGTCTCAGATTAACCCTCTGCATTTCACTGCCCTCTGGGTACCTTCTTTTAAAAGGTGTCATGAGCTCCTCTTGTTGGTTGCTGTAGACATTGTCTGAAAGCAACAACCATATGGTGCCCAAGATATTTGTAGGTTTTTTTTGTATGGCGATTTGGAGACACAGCAAAAAAAATTACAAAAAAACGACACATAGTTTTCACAGGGCCAAAGAATAGAAAGACGCAAAATCATATCACAATGTACTGTAATTGCAACTTTCTATTGGCTGCCGGAACAAGCCCTAAATCCACAGCCATTTTGAATCCGCCGGGCAAGTATTCTTGCCCAGTTTACAAAACGACATCGGGAACCAGATATCGGGGAGTCATGGATCAGCTTTTTTACACAGCATCCCAGAATGAAAGAATTATAAATAAAGGTTGTTGCCTTCCAATGCTCAATCCCAGAGTTTCTCACCCTGGAGGGGGGCACCTGGTAACCCTAATTGTGACTAAGAAAAATGAGGGCAGACAGAGGCAGACTTTTTTTATTTTATTTTTCCTGCACGCAATTCATACATTTCTCTATGTGGAATGCTAACGCTTTTTAATTAGATTTCTGTGGCCCCACCACCCAAACCTTGTATATCTTCCTTTGTGCACTGAATACATTGCGGAGGAAGGGGCCCAAATGCTATTTTGTTGTTGGGGGGGGTGGGGGTTAGATAAAAAATATGAAATCCCTACCTGTGGAGTATGCAGGATTGTCACTTTTAAATAAAAGGAATTACAATCTCATTAGGGAGGATGTTCCACCTGATAGTAGAGCTGATGCTATTGCTCAGCATTTATTTTTCAGCATCCTACAGTACACTACTTTAGTTTTCTATCACTAGTTATGATTGGAGCTAGTTGTGTGGAGTGTGCGTTCCATAGAGCATAAAGCTGCGGGTTGCAAGTTGTGAATATAAGAACTGTGCTGTGTGAGCTGTTAAACAGTAGTTTCTTCTGGTTTGATGTCCAAAATGATAAATAGTGATATGCACAACCGATGTTAATCAGAGGATTTATGTCGCATTACCAACATATAGTACAAGCAACTAACGTAGAACTGCTCATTGTTTTGTAGGCAGAGGAACAGAGGTCAAGTAATTTACACCAAGTTACGATCAGCTGTTATTGATTCTCAAACGAATGTATTCCACTTAGAAAATCTAAGATTTTCACAATAAATACATTTATTCCCTGTTTTCATTGTTTTGTGAGTGGCACTGGATTTCATGAGTTAATTAATGCTCCATTTTGTCTTACTATACTCCTAAGATTACATTTCCTTGCATAGGCACAGCAAAATACCCCCCGATAAAATACAATCAGTACAGTATCACGTCCATTCTCTGTATTTTTCCACAGCTGCAACAAGAAACTATTTCTTTTCTTCTGAGGTTTTCTTCCAGTGAAAATGGGGTAAGTATTCATGAAATGTATTTGGTTGGCACCCAATACTCTAGTTTACTACTGATACCCAGGAACCTGTGGAGCACCTTGTTGTCAGACTAGTGTCATGGGTGACTGGCCTTCTTTAAAGACTCAAATTCAAACTCTACTACTGCAGAAATGATAGCAGGTGCTGGGCCCCTCACTGTGCAGCACAGCACCCCTCTGGTAATCCCACTTCTTATACTAGGTACCATCTTCTAGCTAAAAGCAAAAAATGCCCAAACAGAGGTCAGCTCACATCCCCAACACTTTGTGTGCATGTCTCTGAACATGTAACCATGTATTATTTGTCATATTAACTATGCCCAGGACATACTTGAAAACGAGAGGTAACTCTCAAAGTATTACTTCCTGGTAAAACATTTTATAAATAAAATAAATAATATTGTGTGCTGCTTGGAAAGTAATCAGACTGTACAATAAAGAGTAGCTCTAAATATGTAGTGTATATATGTGCATATATATATATATATATATACACACACACACACACACACACACACACACACACACACACACACACACACACACACACACACACACACACACACACACACTATGTGTGTATACACATACAGTGGCGAGAAAAAGTTTGGATTTTCAAGTCAAACCTAAAAAATTTATTATATCTTAATCGAAGTCCTAATAATAGATGAAGCTAACCTGGTCAACCAAATTACACAAATAAGATACTTTTTCAACATTTATTTATCCACAAATGATTAAACATTAAATATCCATTTGTGAAAAAGTATGTGAACCTTTAGATTCAGTCCCCCTTGAGCAGCAATAACTTCAACTAAGCGTTTCCTGTAAGTGCTGGTCAGTCTCTCGGGTCTGAGGAATTTTGGCCCATTCCTCCTTACAGAACTGCTTCAATTCAGTGACCTTTAAGGGCTTCCTTGCATGGACAGCTCACTTCAGGTCCTGCTACAAAATGTCGATGGAGTTTAGGTCCGGACTTTTACTATGCTGTTCTAAAACGTGGAACATTTTCTTCTGCAGCCATTCTTTTGTAGATCTACTTGTATGTTTAGGATCATTGTCTTGCTGCATGACCCACTTTCGCTTCAGCTCACAGACGTATGGCCTGACATTCTCCTCTTGAATCTTCTGATACAATGCAGAATGGATGTGTCAATAATGGCAAGGTCCCGAGGCAGTAAAGCAGCCCCAAATCATCACACTCCCACCATCATGCTTGACGGTTGGGTTGAGGTTCTTCTGTTCTAATGCAGTTTGGTTTTCGCCAAACATAACGTTTCTCATTGAGGCCAAAAAGTTCTACCTTTGACTTGACTGTCCAGAGAATGTTGTTCCAGAAGTCTTGTGGATCATGTATGTGCTCTTTGGCGAACTTCAGATGGACAGCAATGTTGTTTATAGAGAGCAGTGGTTTCCTCCTGGCTATCCTTTCATGAACACCATTCTTGTTCAGTCTTTTTCTGAAAGTTGAGTCATGAGCACTCACATTAACCAAGGCAAGAGTGGCTTGCAGATCCTTGTATGTTACTCTAGAGTTTTTTGTGATATCCTGGATGATTTACTGGTTTGTTCTTCGAGAGATTTTGGTAGGAGGACCAGTCCTGTGTTGAGTAACTACGGTCTTGAACTGTCTCCATTTGTCTGACAGTGGATACACATACATATAAACACACATACATATATACACACAGTACCTCACTCTCTCACAGCATACACACAAAAAGTGTGCGGCAGGTGCGTTCGCACAGGCACGCGCACGGCCGCATACTGTATATTACGGGCCTAAGAAAAACATGGCAGGGGAAAAAATGCAAGGGAAAAAAAACCTGTCATGGATTACCGCTTTAAATAACATTGTGTTTAATGGTAATTATCTTTATGCTCTTTATGTTAGAAATTAAGGTATTAACTTAAAAATGTATAAAGCATATCTTGAATTTTAATTGTACTCATAAAATAAGCACAATGTAATTGTATGGCATAGTGGATCATATTCATTATCTTATATTTGTATTGTGCCAACATGCCGCAGTGCAGTACAATGTGGGCGGGAGGATGGACAACGTATGACAGAAAGAGAACATCTTAAGAAATCTGAGACAATAGGCAGGAATCACTGCTCTGGGGAGCTTACAATCTAAAAAGTGTGTGTGCGTGCGCCGTATCTCTAGCATTCTGTGGATTTGCCGGCTTTTATCTCTACAGAATAAAAATAAGATGAAAGAATTACAAAAGAAAATGTGAAATCATATATCAACAACAACAACATTGAAAATGTTGTTTGTTTGTTTTTTTTACACTTTTTAAACCTGATTATTAGTTGGTCTGGACCAGTAGGTCTCAAAATGAATTTTTGCCGACACTAAAAGCCTTGAGCCGGCCCAGGCTCGGAGAGCAGCATGAGTATCCCCAAGTGTGTGTGTGTGTGGCCGTGGAGGTACATGGAGTAAGGCTGCACTTATAGTCCTGGCGACAGCGCACCGCGTCAAAACAAGTTGATGTAATCCGTCACGTGCGCCTATAGTGGGCGCGACCGCGACACAGCGACCAAAATCGCTGAAGTCAATAGAATTAGATTTTTTTTTACGTCAGCGACACGTGAGCGGTTCAGCCAATGAGGGCAAACCGCTCACGGCCACGCCCCCCAGTCACCCTCATCTCCTGCACTACAAGCAGGAATCGCTATTACAACGGCGACTGATGATGTCACGCGGTCGCGTCACTGTAGCCAGGACTATAAGCGCAGCCTAAGGCTAAGGCCCCGCTCCCAGAGTCAGCGCACCTGCGCTGCTGACAGGCGGTGCGCTGAGATACACAGACCGCGATCTGCGGTCTGTAGGGAGCCGGAGCGGGAGGTGGGAGGTTTGATCGGGAGGTGGGCGGTTTGATCGGGAGGTGGGCGGGAGGTGGGCGGTTTGACAGGGAGGGGGGGCGTGGCTTGAGCGGAGGGACCCGCTACTCTCCCCCCCCTCCCTCCACGGACTCGGGCTGGAGCTGGAAGGTAAGTTTAAACACACACACGCAGGCACTCATTCATACACGCGCACACACACACACACAGGCAGGCACTCACGCACTCATACACACACGCGCGCACACACAGGCAGGCACTCACGCACTCATATACACACACACACACACACACACACACACACACACAGACAGAGGCAGGCACTCGGGCACACACACAGACAGGCACTCACGCACTCAGACACATACACACACAGACAGGCACGCACTCAGACACACACACAGAGAAAGGCACTCACCTGCTTTCACTCCACACTCCTCCCCGCTCCCCGAAGCCTCCCCTCCTCCCGAAGCCTCCCCTCCCCATTGGCTCACAGCCACACACGTCACGCGTCAACGCTAGAAAACACCATTCTGTGGTGTCTCCAGCGGCTGACGCGCCACAGCGTGTAGTGCTCTGTGCAGCCAGGGGGGACCGGGACCGGCTCGCGAGGATTCCCCTGCTGGTGGGGAACTCGCGACCCGCCGCCCGCGCCAACGAGCGCAGCGGGACCGAGGCCTAAGAAAGGTGGGGTAAAAAGTGAGTAGCACAGAGTAATTTGATTACATTCAAAACCTTTACTAGTTGTAACATTGTCACATGCTGATAAAGAGCAGTGTGCAATAGGCAGGCGGCATGAATATCAGTTGTATTGGCCCAGAGGGGGGAAAAAATAATTTCTCTTGTCAGAATAAGACATTATCCATAATAGTAGCTGATTATGATTTGTCTTACCTGTGCTTAACTGTTTGAATTGTAAAAAGGTCATAAAGTGGGAGTGGACCTTGCACATGATTTTTATCTCCGAGGTATTTGCTACTTAGAACAAAATGTACAGGACTGTTTGCTTGTAGCCAACATGCTTTTTTTTTTTTTTTTATCTCTGTAGAGTTACGAGGTGAGCGGTGTGATGGGAAAAGAGGTGGGACCCTTGAACTGTTACGTCCAATCTGTAACCAGCCATCCGAACAGCTCTGTTGTATTGGAGGAAGTCTGCGTTCTGGAAGCAGCTATGCTGAATGGTGTGTCAGCTGTTTAAATATCTCTGGACTTTGTCATATAGTTATTAGTTAACTATGTTCAGAATGGATAATGCACAAAGTAGATATAAAATCTGGCGTGTATTTAATTTAAAAAAAATTGAATTTTCAATTGAACAAAGGCCTCAGGCTCTGCAGGAGGGTCAGAGTTTAGTTGACTTCATTTTTTAAAGATTTTATTCAATGGTTTATTTAATACAAGGATTAAACAAAATAATAAAACAAGTGTTCAATTCTTTTTAATTGCACTATGTAATATAAAATGTTGGTATAAAACAAATTCCTGTGTTGCTTCAGTCACTTCCAGCAAAGAAAAAAGATTTTAAAAAATCACGTTATGTGACCAGCACTACTTCTGCCCAAATTTCCAACTAACGTAATCCCATTACTTCTTTCATAGTTATGAATGTAAAGTCATTATTCTTATATATAACAAGCTGTATGGTAGATGTCAGAATGTTCAGAACCCACTACAGAATGTACTGGTAAACGTGCAGAATGTCATAAATATGGGAGCTGTCGCTGATTGTTACACCCTCAAACTTACCATGTACCTGGTTAAATGTTGCTAAATTGAATAAACTGAAAATCTGTACAATCCTTGTATTTAGTTTGTTTTTTTAGTTCAACTTCAGGCTCATCTAGTAGCATGCATGTGTTCACTTTATACCAGGGAAAGGGGTAAATGTGACATAATAAAATGCATATGTACAAAACTAGGTATTAAAAGATGTGCACATATAAGAATTGTGCTAGCTGTTAATGTAGCGTAGTGTCAGATGTGTATGTAGACATTTTAGCAGATCATAAAATATGTTGACTGTGGGTGGCACTTGGTTATGAAGAGGGCCCTCATTTCCTCACAAGCACATTTCATCCAACACCTTTTTTGGTTGTTCATTAACCCGATGGAATGCACTTTTTCATTCAGGACTAATTTGCTGCCTTGTATAAAACAGCATGGTGGTGGGTCTTTAATTGTATATGTATATATGTATATACACATATATATATATATATATATATATATATATATATATATATATATATATATACACATACACACACACACACACAGTGGTTGACAAATCACCAAAAAATCTACTCGCCACACAAAAAAATCTACTCGCCACCTAGTACCAAACGTGTGCTGCTTGGGCCAATATTTACTCGCCCGGGGGTTAAATCCACTTGCCTGGGGCGAGCAAATGTATAGGTTTGTCGAACACTGTATATATATATATATATATATATAGTAGCGCTAAACAAGTGTACAACTAATATATATTTGCACTGTGAATATGTAGTGTGTGATCTATCAAAAAAATAAATACAAAAAAGTCTAATGACCAAGTGATCAGTGATAACAGTGCAACTTAATTGAATCCGAACAAATATTCAAATAGTGCCCCAAACCAGTTCCAATAAAGTTTTGTGAACAAGAAATCCAAATCCAGATGATGATCCTTATGGTGACCACTGCAGCTTCTGAGTGATGTTGCCATACCACATAGATAGCTAAAGAGAAAAAAGAACAAAAAGCGTAAGCTCCATAGCGTTACTCTACAACAATTTAATTGTTAATGAAAAGACTGAGTGCAGTCTTTAGGACCTGCACTCACAAGGAGAGATAAAAATCAGGCAATTTAGAGATCAAATCTCCAATCTTTATAGAGATTTTCTCTAAATTGCCTGATTTTTATCCCCCCTTCAGAGTGCAGGTCCTAAAGACCGTTTCTCTTTTTATTAACCATTAAATTGTTACAGAGTTACGCTATGGAGCTTGCAATTCTGTTTCTATCTATCTAATTTTAATTGCACTACCTCACATAAGCTTATGCTTTATTTAAACCCTTCAGGGCTTTCACACATTTTTTTCACCTGACCATGGGACAATTATTACATACTGTATATTCAGTGTAGGTACCTGCATACGGGTATGCCTTGTCATGGCATGCAGGCTTATAAATGCTTTGGCCAAAAGGGTTTAACAAAATTACACTTTTTCATGAGATTATTATTTTATTTTAGCCTAATTGGTAGGAGTGCAGGAGTGCAGGTGTGCAGATGTGCGTGTGTGTGTGTGTGTATACATACATACATGCATACATACACACACCCTTTCTTTTTTTTTATGTATTACAGACCCCTTCAATACTAAGCAGTTTATTTTTTCTTTGTATGTATGCAGTTAATTATCCCAGCACCCTAGTAACTTTACCAACAAACCAGATTTAGCTTTAACTTACTGCTTCCACATTCAGCAAAGGGGGAAAAGTAACACTACATGTACTGTACCATCTGTTTCACTATCCCCATATGGGTGAGCAGAGACAAACTGATAACAATGGAAACAGGCAGATTAGTTTAGTTTCATTTTTTTTATTCTTAAAAATGCTGTAAAAATGATCATATAAAAAGTTGAGCATGCTCATTTTCGTTCCCTAATATCTACAATACAAAGGTTTTTTTTCTCTGAAATCATTTTACAAATGTACCATAGCTGCTTCAGTAAAAGAATATAGAAGACTACCATTACAAAAATAATTTAAGGAAGTGGGGAAAGGAAGGGAAATGTCTTAGCTTTGTTTATAGTTTTGTGGAGAGAAAAAAAAATACATATATATTTATATATATATAGTTAGTTATATATTCCAGGGGTAGCACAACCATTTGGCTACACATTCAAAAAGAAACTGAAGACCAGCACAATTTCAGTTTGGCACTGCCCCTTGTCGTGCCTTCCCATACAGTACTTTCAGCTACAGGTTGCTGCCAAAACAACATATCAAAAGGCACATGGGCCAATATTCCCACTATTGGCACTTGTGAAGGGCTCGAACAAAGGCAACAGGGCAAGGAACACTTATGAGATGGATTACCATCACAAACTATTGCCCTCAACGGCAAACATTTAAGATAATCACTCTTGTAAAAGGCTGGTACAAAAGGCACTAGAAGGGCAGCAGGTACTGGAGAGACTGCATACAGTCACACAACATGATCCGCAGGCGAAGGAACCTGTAAGGACCGTATTATGTGACAGTGATTCAGAGATCCAGCACCTTATCGCTTAGTAAATGAGGACTTCTCCCCTCAGCATGTCACATAGGAGTGACCCAAACCTGTATATATAACTGAAGGCTTGGGACCCTGAGGATGTGTGGCTGCAGCCCTGGTACATACGAGGCACCCTGAAGCTGGGTCACCATCACATAACATCACAAGTGCAGCACTAGGGACAAGCACCTAACAGGCGGACTGCGCACTCGGCATAATACTGGATGGTAACCCCACTTTCTGTGCACTTTACAATAATCCAAGGCTGGCGACAGCTTCACTATAGCTACATCCACCCTGCTCCTTTTTTGGGGGGGGGGGGGGCATGCTATTACTCATTAACAGCACAGCTTTAGAAGGCCTTATTGCACAAAACAATATATACACATATAATATATATTTTATAAAAGTGAAAAGTTTGTGGCTCAGTCTTTTAAGAGGGAGAAAATAAAAATGTCCCAACAAGTTCAGACGGGGAGAGTGCAACCCTCTCCCCTCCTCAGAGAAACCTGGCACTGGGGTCGCGCTGGTGTCCGAGAGATGTTTTTGAGGTAATAATAGTTATCACAGTCCTGTGTTTCGGGGGCGGGGGGGGGGGGTACGGTGCAGGTAAAAGTTGCTGGTTACCGGCAGTCCACTCCCCCCAGGCTCGCCATGAAGCTGCCGCCGGTGGCGGTGGGCGGCAGCTGCTTGAAGAAGTGCCGCAGGCTGGTCAGGTCCCGGGTGAGCAGCTCGATCCGCTTGTGCAGCTTCTCGTTCTCGGAGGAGAGCTCCAGCAGCTTGTGCTGCGTGTCCACGTTGCGCTTCTTCGCCTTGTCCCGGCTCTTCCTCACCGCGATGTTGTTGCGCTCCCGCCGCTGCCGGTACTCCGGGCTGTAGCGGTCCAAGCCCTTCTTGCCCTTGGTGGAGGAGGAGGCGGCGGAGGACGGGGACGGGCAGGCGGAGCTGGCGGCGCTGGAGGAGCCGCAGGGCTCCGGGGAGGTGGGCGGGGTGGGCTGCAGGTGCATGCTGGTCTGGGCGCAGGCTGCGATCTGGCAGGGCAGGGACGAGGACAGGTCGCTGTCACTCCACTCCGGCTCGCGCTTCAGCGCGCGGCTGCCGTGGCACGCGGGGGGCGCCAGCAGCCCGCTCAGGTACTCCCCGCCCCCGCCGCAGTCCGCCCGCTCCCCCGCGGGCGCCTTGTGGTGGTTGCTGCTGTTGAACAGGTCCGCGAACAGCTCGTCGTTGCAGAGCTCCAGGTTGGGGACGGACGCCATGGAGTCGATGTAAGAGCTGAAATCGATGGCGCTCTCGTCGTCGTAGATTGCGGTGGCCGCGCTCAGCTCCGCCAGGGTGCTGCCGCTGCTGGTGACGGGCTCGTGCTCCTCGCACATGGCCCGGGCTTTGCAGGGAGCCGGAGAGCCGCTAAGCCGCTGCTCGTAGAAGTTGGTGGGCTCCATGCACCAGGCGGCATAGGGTGACACAGAGCGCGGCTCCAGGCTCAGGGACAGGGAGCTCATGTGAATGGCGGAGCTGTCACTTGTCTGCTGATTGCACAGCTGGGTCCTGTCAGCAGCGCGGTGCGCGCGCTCTCTCTGCTCTCTGCTGTTGCTCTCGCGCTTGTCACGTTGCTAGGCAAAGCCTCGCGTGCCTCTCTCTGTGCTCTGTGCGCGTGAAGCTGAACTACTGTGCAGAGGGAGCTGTGGCTGTCTGAGAGCTGTGGAGTTTGCAGCCTGACTATATACTGCACACCCCCACCCCCCTGCTCCCGCCCCTTGGTGACGTCTTTCTGATCCCGGCAGCGGGGAGGAGGAGAAGCTGCTGCCAGGGTGCAGTGTGCGGGGCTGGGACAGCTCCAGGGCTTCACCTACAGCGACAGCCTTAACCCCTTCAGCGCTGCTTCTACAGCACGCAGACTACTGTGGACTCGGTAACCCTTGCAGTGCGGGGAAGAGTGGTCCTTAAACTTATTTTCTTCCCTACAAGGACAACACTGCCAGGTTTATACAGGTGAAATTGTAGCGATGTCATTTCACTTATTTATTTATTCGTGGCTGCATTCACCCTTTGAGTACTCAGGTGTTTGTACCGCAGAGTGAGTTTTTTTGGGGGACAGTAATGTTAATACCACACAAAGTATATTTTTAATATAAGCCTAGACTAATCAGTAACCCCCCTCCCCTCATACAAAGGAACCTGTAGATTGTCGTTCTATGTATTATGTCTTTATTTATATAACACCATTAGTTTACATAGCGCTTCACAGTAGTAATAAATGTGACAATCACATAAATAGCAATATAAATAACAGATCATGGGAATAGGTGCTTCAGACATAAAAGTAACAGTTCGGAAGAGGTGTCCCTGCTCCAAAGAGCTTACAATCTAATTGGTAGGTCAGAAAAACGTACAGAGACAGTAGGAGGGCATTCTGGTAAATGCATCTGCAGGGGACCAATCTTTATGTATCGTGTATAGTATTATCCACGGTGCTACTCATGTGCTTCTTTAAGCAAGCGTGTCTTAAGGTGGATAGAGAGGGTGTTAGTCGGGTGTTGAGGGGAAGGGCATTCCAGAGGTGAGGGGCAGTCAGTGAGAAAGGTTTAACACGGAAGAGGGCTTTAGATACAAAGGGGGTAGAGAGAAGACATCCTTGAGCGGAACGCAAGAGTCGGGCAGGTGCACAGTGAGAAATTAGGGCTGAGATGTAAGGGGGGTCAGAAGAGTGTAAAGCTTTAAAAGTGAGGCGGAGAATTGAGTGTGAGATGCAGGATTTGATAGGAAGCCAGGAGAGGGATTTAGGCAGGGAAGACACTGAAACAGATTTAGGAAAGAGTAGAGTGATTCAGGCAGCAGCGTTTTTGATAGATTTTAGGGGAGACAGGTGAGAGGCAGGAAGGCCAGACAGCAGTAAGTTACAGTAATCGAGATGGGATAGAATGAGGGCATGGGTCTGAGTTTTAGCAGTCGAGCAACAGAGGAAAGGGCGTAGCTTCGTAATAATGCAGAGGAAAAAGTGACAGGTTCTAGATCCGTTTTGAATTCGAGAGGAGAATGTGAGAAAGGAGTTGAGTGTGACCTCTAGGCAGCGTGCTTGCGCTACTGGGTGTATAGTAGGTAGTAGGGCCAGGTTTGGGAGGAAGTATGAAGAGCTCTGTTTTTGACACGTTGAGTTTAAGTCGGCGGAGGCCCATCCAGGATGATATCGCAGAGAGACATTCAGAAACTTTGGTTTATTCAGCAGGTGTAAGGTAAGGGGTTGAAAAGTACATCTGTGTGTCTTCAGCATAGAGGTGATATTTGAACGCAAGAGATTTGATTAGGTCACCTAGAGAGTGTGTGTACAGAGAAAAGAGGAGAGGTCCCAGAACAGAGTCCTGGGGTACCCCCACAGAGAGATCGATAGGAGGAGGTGTTAGCAGAAGAGACACTGAAAGTACGATGGGAGAGGTAAGAGGAGATCCATTACAGAGCTTTGTTACGAATACCAAGAGTATGGAGAATGTGAAGGATGAGTGGGTGGTCCACGGTATCAAATGTTGCAGAGAGGTCGAATAATATGAGCAGAGTGTAATGACCTCTGTCTTTGGCAGCATGAAGGTCATTAGTTATTTTAGTGAGGACTGTTTCAGTGGAGTGAGCATTGCGGAAGCAAGATTGTAGAGGGTCTAGGAGATAATAGGTGGCGAGAGAATACAAGACGTTCAAAGAGTTTAGAGGCAAAAGGTAGGAGGAAGACAGGTTGATAGTTAAAAAGACAGGTAGGGTCAAGTTTGCTGTTTTTGAGTAATGGTATGACTGTTGCATGTTTGAAGGAGGGTGGAAAGGTACCAGAGTAGAGGGAGGAGTTAAAAATCTGTGTAAGCGTAGGGATTATAGTAGGAGCAAGAGGTTTTAGGAGATGGGAGGGAATGGGTCAAGAGGGCAAGTAGTAAAGGGAGAAGAGGAGCTCAACAGTGGCACATCAGCCTCTGACAGCGGAAAAAAAGTAAAGGAAGGCAGGAGGAGAGTTAGGAAGCGGTGTAGGATGAGAGGAGGAAACCGAGGTGATGTTCTGCCGTATGGATTCCACCTTTTCCTTAAAATAGTCGGCAAAGTCCTGAGGTGAGATGGAGGAAGAAGAAGAGGCAGCTGGGGGTGGTCTGAGTAGGGAGTCAAAGATAGAGAAGAGTCGGCGTAGGTTAGACTTGTGCATGTTGATTAGTGAAGAAAAGTAGGTTTAGCCTGAGAGAGGGCAGAATTGAAACAGGATAGCATAAATTTGAACTGAAGGAAGTCTGCGAGAGTGTGACTCTCAATCAATAAAGGGTTTATTATTTTCTCACACATCACAAATATTTTAGTCCAAATGCAAAAAACAAACCAAAAAAAAAAAAACATTTTGTCAAGTGAAATTGAACTAGTACAAATCTTTAATCCGATGTTACACTTACACATTCTATATATATCATTATGTTCACCACCGTAAATCTACCAGGACTTCTGTAAAGAAGTGCTTCAGCAATATGAAAGCATTGGAAACGCCAACAAATGCCAGCTGACGGTAAAAAATAAACTATAAAACTTGTATGCCATGCTAGGATCAGGAAAATCATAAACTATATAAATGCAGGTCCAGCCTGATAGCGGTGCCTCTGTAAGCTCCTGCACCTCATCTTCTCCTTGTGATGACACATCGCCATGACAACGTAACGTCACATGCTGATATTCTTATGACAACGTGATACCGCTACGTCACATGACGATGCGTTGCCATGACATAGCTGGAGGAGATGAGGAGGAACAGGAGGAGATGCCGAAGATAGGCCCCGGGCTCTCCCCTAGCACCGAGCCCCGCCGAACTCCCAGCCGGCCCAGAATGCATACTCCGAAATAAGGGCCTTGTTCAACAAAGTTCTAAAACTGTATAGGACCTTCCCCCAGCAGGAGTCATATCCAATTCCATGGCGGAAACCACGACATACAAAGAAAAAACTATGGGGGCAAACCTCATCCTAGATTAAAAGAGTGGATTCCCCCCCATTCCAAGTCCAGGGAACCATCTCCAAACAATCAGGTTTTGAGAAATCACTCCAATGTTATACCGCTGCCATATTGATTAATAAGACAAATGAGAAACAGGCAGACACCAGAGAATCCAGGACCCAATAAAGTATATAAAGGCTGATATCACCCCTTTAATCAGAAGGAGGCATTCCATTGTAACCTTTCAATATTTTGGAAGATTCTGCGAAAAAGGCCAACACTGTTATGATGTAACTGTTGCAATGAGCAGCACCCCATTGTAACCTTTTTGATTATGCATAGCACTGTAGGGACTTGGTTGAGAGCCACTGGGTTTAAGCTGATCAGTGTCAGTCGAGGCTGAAACATTTTACTACACAACAATTTCAAAGACGGGTTAAAGCATATTTTTAGTTAGCACTCCAGAACCCACCATAATTAATACTCAATACAAAACTATCCATACAAAATATACGTCGGACCCATATTAATTTCCTACCCTTTAACATGACTAATTGCTGGATAGGGTTACACATATTCCACACAATATATAGAGAATATAAGGAACCAACATGTTCCACAGCAATAAAAGTGTGAGTGAAAAAAAGTGTGAGCACAAGTAAATAACATGTGATCATACAAAAAGTAGTGAGACACCCGAGAAGGAGCTAACAGTTTAAATATTTAACCATAACTGGTGAGAAGAGTGGTAGTTTGGAAAGGGGCAGGCTTCATCAGCACTAAACTCTGCCAGTGATAATAGTAAATATGCAATGTATTACCACCCCAATTACTGTAGGTCACCTGATGAGCTGATAAGCTATATCCTCTACAGGATATAATTTATTGACAGCCAAACTCCTGCAGTGTGTAATATACTGTATACAGCTGTATGTTAACGGAAGTCTGCTAAGAGGCCACCTTTGTCATATTAGTAGGTGGGGCGATAAGAATCCATAAGAATATGACCCATGTTGCCTTATTGCATCATTTTAACCTATCCATTAAAAAGGTATCCCAAGAGCAATATATCTTCTAACAGGAGTACTTATGAGTACTTCATAGATTACCTAGGTTTACAGAGCCATTTAAACTTTACAGGTACTTATCAACCAAAAACCTATCAGGTTTAAGATGATGTAACAACAATTATGCATTGTCCTCTTGGTATTACAGTGAATTGTAATCTTTCTGAATCTGATGAAACTCATACTTGAGAAATGGTCTCAAGTCAAATGTAATAGTCATAGCCCCATCATGCCCAATGCATTACATATAGTAGCAGACCCTTTAAGCACTGAAAGTGTTAACAGTGCATTATTGCAGTCATAAATTTCTCTCTGTTAATTCAGCACAGAGGGGAGGGCTGCTGGCTTCTACTCTTTGCAGGGAGCAAAATACTTCCAGGCTTGTTGGTGCCATCATAACATTCAAGACCGTGTTCTTGTTTTCTACCTTCATGTTTATAGTGTCTTTTTTGTTAACTGTCTCGCTCCTCAAGACATAAGTTCAAAGTAAAAGTGGTTTTTTTTTGTCTCAGTAAGTGCAACATAAATGGAAGCACAGACACACAGTAATGCTTTTGAAGTGAGACACTAAATGTTGGGTGAATTACTATTTCTCATTTACTCTGACAATGATCAAATGTTAGCCATCTTGGGTATGCAGTTCATGACCCTTAACCAGGATATTCCCCAAATATTGAATCGTGAACGTTTAAAAATATGAATTCTAACACATTTTCAGAAATTACAGTTCAAGTAAACGTTGATTTACCAAATATTAGAGTAAGCAACTGAAATCATTTAGATTTAAAAAATAAGTATGTGTATTCAATTTTGACAATATTAAAGTAGCACTTTCACATGAAAATCAATACTCTACGATATATAGACATAATGTCTATTACATTCGCGTTCTTAACTGCTGTCTCCAACTTCTACCAGGTCTAATCAAGCCACATGCAGCCAGAGGGACACGAAAAGCTTTGCATGCAGAATTACTAGCCTCCTGACCACAAAGGGATTAAAACATAGAATCTTTTTTTATTTTTAAATCAAGACAGGCAGGTTCTCTGGTCACTAATGTCAGTCTGCTACCCCCTGCTACCATCTAATCCATGCTAAAATCCAATAAGGGACTCTGTCTCCCCAGGAACGTCTGCCCTGTTTGTTATCATCAGGTGTGTGTCTAGATGGGGGGTTAGGATGGATGTCAGTCATTTTTGTTTTTTAGTACTGTTAAATAAGTGAATTTGCTTCAGAATCACAAGGCTCCAATAGATTTTGGTTTAGATAGTGGTAGCAGTAACTGTGAAAGACACCACACATTCTCCTTCTGAAGATTTCACATCTTCTGGAAACACATTAACAGGACGCAGGGAGGGTTATGCTGCAAGAAAAGTTCACAGGGCAAAGATTGTGACAATATCAACACACCACTTCTTTTTCACTACAGTCTTTGAAGTGGGTAACCCCAGATTAAAGCTGCAGTTCAGTCAATATCCTGCATGTTTGTTTTTTTTAATAAATCAGTTCTGTAGTAAGAAAAAATACTTTTAGCATTTTCTGTTTTTAAAAAAACAACTTTGAAAGACCAATTTTCTTGTATTCTATTTTAACAGCCATTTGCTAAGGCACTGCCCCTTCTTGTCCTGTCACAAGCTCTGGCACACCCCTGCCCTCCCTCTAGCACTTGTCAATGCAGCAGTGGTCATGAATATTCATGAGCTTCCACTGCCAGTCAAGCAGATTATAAACAAATGCCAGCTTTTAATATGTCACCAAATTTCGACCTATCAATACATGGAAAACGAATTGAGCTGCAGCTATACTGTTCTTTAGGTAATTAGAGATTGCACACATAAAACTATTGAAGTAAAAAAATAAATGTAAAAAAAAAAAAAAAAAAAAGACTGAACTGCAGCTTTAAATCCCTGTCTAAGTTTCTTGTGACCTTTTGCAAGTCACTTTTCTCCCTAAAGTAGACACCTAAGTATTGTGGCTGGAAAATTATATGTACATCTCATGCACTAAGTACCATGTAAAATACATAACCAATCGATGATAGAAGAACTGGTAAAGGCAATACTATGGCGTCTATATTGTTGTAATTCGTTCTGAAGTGGAGTAGTATTGCTGCAACTACTGCTGCTGCACATTAAAAAATATAAGATACCTTGCCCCTAATGATACAATAGGTACATATCACAAGATTTAAAGTATGCTACTGCACCACTGCAAGCGCAGTGCTTTCACAGCAGCAATACACGGGACAAAATAATGAGACATAATAGGACATACAAGTAAACATTAAGAAAGGGAAGTCCCTGCCCCAAACACCACCATCTAAGTATATGATAGGATAGCTTTTTAATACACCATTCAATACCTTTGTCAATGTGAGGAAAAATTATTGCTGTGTTACTGTATGGACAACAGAATTAGCACTGAACAACCTAAATGTTTGTGTTTGCCCCAGAAGACACTGTTTATTGCCTGCCCATATTATCTGATGTAGTTTTCTTGTCCACGTCTAAATACACGCTTAGTAATTGTAAGGGGTGCGGGGTGCTGCAAGAGATGTTCTGCTAGGATTCAATCTCACAATCGGCTGCTTAGAAATGTAGTTATTACTAATGTAGAATACGTAAATGGTGCAACGAGGTCCAAATCAAAGAGTCGACATGGTCAATCTTCAGGATCCCAAAAAATAGATACAAAAATATCCAACACATTAGTTTCATCCCGTAAGTAAATCAATTTTGTCAAAACAACTACATGCAGGTTTAGGGCCTGTATCTCATTATCCTCCCCAAATGTTCCTCATTTGATATTTCTAACGTTAAAAGATACAGTATGTTTTAAGTCTTGGAATGTCCTGAAGGGATTCACAAATGTTCAATCATCAATATGTAATTTCTAAAATGATTTCACTTTAATTTCCAGTACAGCAACAACTCAACAGTAATGATTTATTTTTATTACACTTTCGAAGCTGCATCAACTAAATGGTAAAAAAAAACATGTCCTAGTCTGTGTCATTTCCCAGAATCTTTTTTTTTTTTTTTTTTTTTTTTTTTTTTACTGTAGTACCAATGCTTAAAACAGGGAAATTCCCTAATTTCACTCACCATACTGCCAAGATCCAGCTTTTATGACTAGTCCACGAATTCCTAAATTACTGCTATTTTGCACATTCCTAAGCATGGAAATAGTATGATTTCAAATGCCACCTTGTGGTTGCAGTGATATTGTGACATGAATGTGCTCACAAGTGATATTTTCATTTGCTGGAGGGTCTTTATCACCTTTTTTTTTACCCACCATAACTTAAGGTGTGGACGAAACTTATCCCAGCTTCAAATTGCAAAGCCAGTATAACCAGCCTCACACTTATGAGACCCAAAAGGTTGAAATAGCTGTCTGTGGGAGGTTTACTGGCTATTCACTTTAACACAGGCTGTGCTGAAAAGCTGTGTAAAGCAGCAGGTAAAAAGCGAATAGGGATCCAGGTAAAAATGGATTTGAAGCAAAAGGTGACACTGTGTGCTCATTTGCATGTAATTTCCCAGAATCCCTTATTGTAGTGGAAGCACAAGATAGTGGCGAAGTGAGGGTTGCAAACTTTTCCGAGACGTGAAAGTGCTCAAGTGAGATTTTTATTTGCCGAGTGATATTGTTGGAATGTAAATAAGCGTATGGAGCTGGTAAATTTAGAAAAATTTAATTCCATACGGGCAATGACGAGATGTGTCCAAATAAATAAAAAATGATTATTCATTTGGGAGTTTCAGAAGGAAAGCTAATGAATATTAATTACTCTACTCATTGTGATCACATTTTTGAAACAGTATTCTGCCATGTTATGCCTTTCATGCTAATTTTATCAGTTTGATTCATAATTCAAGATTCACTTTCTCCCCTGGGTCACCCTATTGGGTAGATTTCCACCATACCTGCCCACACATTCTCTTGGCATCCAGGTGCTGCATTGCGGTTCTCTGGAGAAAACAATCTGTACCAGATATTAAAACCAAAATATGGTACTGTATGTCTAAATTTTAAGAGATTTACAACACACGCCACAACAGCAAACAATCAAAGAACATCAAATATATACTGCTTGTGTTCAGTGCTAGAATTGAAATGGAAAAGGTAGTGATACTGTACATGACCTCCAAAATCATAAACCTATTAAAACACAGACAACACTTATATTTCTCAATGAAAAATTGGCATTCCTAGACACCCCATGTACATTTCAATTACTGGTTACGTTGGGTGTTAATTAGGAAGTGAGACTGTAGTAATGATTCCAAAGTTGCAAAGATCAGGATACTTCTAAACCAACTTGTATTAAAATAGAAAATTATTTCACAATCTTACCGTAATGTTCCATGGCAGTGGGCACCAAATAGTTACGTTCCACCTTCTAGCTGGGCTAGGACAGATTAAAGACGTGCACCTGAACTAGGCCCTATATATGGACACCTCCTTATTTACATGTAGCCCCATGTAAACAGCTCAGGCTATACCTATCTTCCTTCTACTGCGGTAAGTCCTGTTAAGATCAGGCGCCAGTACTCATTATGGGTTTTCCCCCTTCATAGCCCTAAGCTGAATGGTAGACGCAGGCCTGGACTCTGCTGCAGGCGTGAGCAAGAGGGGAGGTTCTGCTGACACCAGGAGGGGAGGGGCTAGCTCTATATTTAGCAGCCCACTCCGGTGAGTGAGGAGTTGTTCTTCGTACTTACTGTGTGCTGTGTTCCTCTCTTATTGATGGTTCCTCAATAGAGAGAGTAGCTTAAAAAGAATTTGAGTGAGCAATGATCCCAAGAGTCTAGAGCTGCTGAGTATTAGGCCGTGAGCCACGAATCCTGCGGAACGGTCCGAGGAGTATCGGGAGGCAACGGGCTCCGCGGCGCAGCATGCCGGTTAAGAGCGAGAGGGACCAAACCGATCAGCGTCTGTAAGTGGAGCTGATAGACTTATATACTGGTGGACCAATGCCCTCACCCCGCTACCAGGGGTGATGGGGAGAGAATTCAAGACCCACCTCGAGGCTAACCTCGGGGGTGGGCCACGGGGTATTGCAGCCCTAGCTCAGACCATCCTGTCGGCAGAGTGACTTGGAGGGAAGGAGAGGAGGAGGTCGTGGGAGTGGAGCGGGTTGTACCTTGCACCGGCAATTGTATTGTGGCTGCGGGAAGCCTTGTCGTTGGGATATCGTTGCTCTGTCAAATAAAGAGACTGTTCTGCACCCGTAAAAGACTGTGTGTGATTTGGAGAGTATAACCCTGGGACCTGAGGGGTTCTTCTATACCGGTCCTGTCCCATTACCCTGGGAGTATAGAAGATGGAGGCGCTGCACCACTGAAATATAATGGAGGCTATCACCCCAGAAGCCCGGTCCTGGCTCCCCCACAACATCGCGGGAAGCTCAGGCCCTCCTGTTCCTCACAGGTACGCACCACACCGCATGTAACCAGCCCCCATGCGCCCCTCACACTCCCGTAGCTACTGGGGGGGGGGGTGGAGGGGGAAACAGGGTTACATACTTATAGCATGTTTTACCAGGAAGTAATACATTGAGAGTTACCTCTCTTTTCAAGTATGTCCCGGGCACAGAGTTATGATTACAAATGCATGGTTACATTAAGTGAGCAGCGTTATACATTATATACAAGACATTGCATGCACAGTTATAGGCGTATGTAACAGTTACAGGCCAGATTAAAATGTGAGACAGTTTTAGTTTTGAAAGAACTTAAAGAACTTAAACTGGTGGTGGCTATGAGAGTCTCCGGTAGATTGTTCCAGTTGTAAGGTGCACGGTAAGAGGAGGAGCGGCCGGATACTTTGTTGCGCCATGGGACCATGAACAGTCTTTTGGAGTCAGATCTCAGATGATAAGTGCTGCATGTGGTAGGGGTGAGGAGCTTGTTCAGATAGACAGTAGCTTGCCCAGAAAGTATTTGAAGGCAAGACAGGAAAGGTGAACTTTGCGCTTAGACTCGAGTGATGACCAATCTAGTTCTTTGAGAATTTTTATGTACAAAAAAGCCCGGGCGCTACCCTAATGGGATATAATAAGGGGTGGTGAAAATCTAAAAATAGAACAATACAACCTTAAATAGTACTTAAGGGTCCCCTCTCCTTCCGAAACTCTTCCTGTTGCTCGAGACCCCAAATAGGACCTATCCAGAGTCCTTAATGGTACAGAAAAACGAACAAAAATGGGGGAGCACATGTTGAGGAACTAAACAAATATTACCGATACTAGAGTGTGGTCTTCTCTGTAGGGATAGCTTAAGATGTTGTCCTCAGAGTGAAATGAGATAAAAACAAATATAAGTATATTCTGCTTTATCCCTGACGTATTTGTTTTTATCTCATTTCACTCCGAGGACAACATCTTAAGCTATCCCTACAGAGAAGACCAGAAAAGTTTCACTTCAGACCAGCGGAGAAGAAAGGTACAAGCAGAAGAAACACAGAAGACACAACAGCAAAAGTAAAGATACCTTGATGTGAAAGCATTTACACAAGGCCGTGTAAGTGTTTATGTTATTTTACACTTTATTTCACATTACAGTTATTAACCATTCTAGTATCGGTAATATTTGTTTAGTTCCTCAACCTGTGCTCCCCCATTTTTGTTCGTTTTTCTTTGAGAAATTTGCAGTGATGTGTGTTGTAGTTGCATTGGAGGACAAAACGACATTGAATTGTAGAGGGTATCAAGTTTGTTAAGGTATGTTCGGGGTGCCGTGCCATATACTATGTCCCCATAGTCTATAATTTGCATTAGCATCTGCTGTGCGATACGCTTTCTGACCAGCAGACTTAGGGAGGATTTATTCCTATAAAGTACACCTTGTTTGATAACCTGACATGCAAAACCTATGCCAATGTGCAACCCAAATGTTAAATGGGAGTCAAACCATATGGCCAAGTATTTAAAACTAGTAATAGGGGCTAGGGTGGTACTGTATTAGCTTTGGTTCTGATCTGGAGCTCATTCATTGGAAGCTTTAAAAATGTAGCCTTAGTCCCAAATACCATTTTAGAGTCTTGTCAGAGTTTAAAAACAGTTTGTTTTGGGAAATCCAATTTTCAAGTCTCAAAAAGTCACATTGATGTACATGTCCAAGGTTGGAGAGGCTAGGGCTGTGTGCATATAAGATTGTGTCATCCGGATACATGTGTATTGAAGTTCCCTTACAAGCTGTAGGAAGATCATTGATGAAGACTGAGAAGAGTAGGGGCCCGAGAACCGAGCCTTGCGGGACAGCGCAGGTGATATCCAAGTGGTTGGAGTTAGAAGGAACGTGGTATATGTGGTGCTCAATAATTGTAACCAATTCCATAAGTAGAAAGTCAGAACATCATAAGTCCACAATGGGTAGTCCAAGAAGCGATGGAGTGCCCCACAATGAAGTAGAATATAAACTGGGAGGGATAAGTGAACTAGTGGAGTCGGCCTGACATCCACAACCATGTACACTGTGATAAACACCCAACCAGTAGAAGTATTGATGAGGGACAATGTCCGTGGTAGACAGGAATAAATAAGGCACTGCGACACTTTACCTGTACTATCCAAGGGGCACTCTCGTCATCGAAGGCGTGCAATCCATCCGTAGTAGGTACAGGAAGGTAGGAGGCGTAGATAGAGCACAGCCAAGGACATCCTGTACTCACAATCCAGGAGAGAGAAAAAGGCCAGGCCACTCCGAAGATAACAGAAAATAAGTAATTTATTGCAGGCTAAACATACAGCAAAAAAAGGGACTGAATGAATGCACCTACACGTTTCCTACACAGGGTACTTTATCAAGGTGATAAAATTGCTGCCTCTTTATACCTACCTGGATTGCCTCTAGCCCTATGGGGTGCGACGTCAGTGACCCGCGTCTGTGCAGTCGCGGTAACATGACGTGCAGTAACCCGCGTCTGCGCAGAATCGCGGTAACACGACGTGCACAGCCATAGGCTGGGCAAGTCAGGTGATATACAGGAACTTGCACGAGCCGAGCGTCGCAATGTGCGAACAGACGTCATCAGCGCGCATCACGGACCGTGGTCGCACTGACATCACGTCCATTCCCATGGGCCAGACGGGTCATGTGATATACACTTTTTTTCAACAAACTTTATTCAAAAAATACACCAACAATACTAGTTAAAAGAGCACAATAAGCGGTTAAAAAACAAATACTGTAACTTGTTGCATAAATCGCAGCAACCCTGAAATACTGTGTAGTATATAAATTGTGAACATATGATAGTAATGAATAAACAATTGATAGCCATGTCATCATAACACATGCATAAGAATTATAATAATGAATGCAATGAATTGTAATAATTGATAATCATATCATTAATTGTACCATATACATAAGAAATGTGTGCTTATAAAAATCTAATTATATATACCAACACAGTATCTATATACAGGGAAATAAATTAAAAAACCTTGTAAATCATGGAGGACATAATCAGTGTGTATAAGTCAGTTAATTAATGTATATGAGTCATTTAATAATGTTAACCCATGTATAACAAAATAAATGTATATAAGGGAAAATACCCACAACATTTAAATTGAACTTAAATCATTACATATGATAAACCAGATTAGAACGAAGAATTTATTAATAGAGACCCCCAAATAACAGAATAACCATGAATATTGATTGGGAATGCATAAATAATAATAAATAAATAATAAATGTGTATAATTAACCATAATATAATCAATAACATATACAATAACTTAATAATATAAGTGCTTTTGGAGATGTTATCATAAACCTATTAGCACTTATACTATTAAGTTATTGTGGCTTTATTCGATACATGGCCTGAATTTTTTTTATGGAAATCAGACCTAGGGTAGCCAACTATTTGCTTAGTAAGGCACATGGTGTCAAGACTTGAACTTTCAATAAACTGGGACTGAGTTCCAGGTCAAAACCTCTTTGTAAGAATTCCAAAAATATATTCTGCAGATGGATTTAAATAATCAATATTAATGTGATTGCACAAATGATGGAAACGCTGCCATATCCTGTGATACACTTTCAAAGTAAACACCTTTCTTGTTTGCATTAAAGTTTTAATAACTTTCTTGGATAAGCTTCTCAAGCGTAGTAGGCCCCGCTCAACCTCCAGGTCATGAAAGCCAAACTCTCTGGTTTGGGATTAAATATTGTCCCTTGTGATAGCATAATGACGAGTAGGAAAATCATGTTTTGCGTGGCAAAAATATGCAGTCAACTTCATATTTTTTTCTGAAGCCATCAAATCGGCCTGAGGTCTTACCCAATTCTCAACTATCTTAAGAAATATGTTGTCTGATAGGGACCATGCCATTGGGGCAACAGTTTGCTGACTTGGAAAGCCTGCCTGGGAATTTGAGTTTCCCAGAATATGCTCTGCTATGGAGGTCTTTCAGATGTTTCTCTGCCCACTTGAATATATGGGAAATCTCTCCTAATGAGAGGAAACTTCTTGTTTCTCCTTGATTTCTTAGATACATTACAGTGGTGAGATTGTCTGACCTTTAAGGTGTCCCTTTGATTGCTTGAGGAAAAAAGATTAATCGCTTGCATCACTGCTCTCATTTTTTAAATATTTATGGCCAATTTACTTGGGCTCCGAGCCTGTCCCACTCTTGTCTGTTGTCAGCAAGATCCATTATGGGTCTCGCTTCAATTTTTCTCTTGTTCCCACCAGATCAGGAATTCTTTTTACCGGTATTTATTGTTGTTGCACTATTGATGGTGATTTTTAGTATTACTGTGCATCTGGAGTATATATTTTCACCTCTTCATGTGTTTTTAATACTGCACTTTCATTTTGGTTACAGGACCTGTTGCTGCTGGTGATGTGACGTCATCATGTTCACACTGCTCAGTGCCCCTGCTCCCTATTGCAGTCTGCTTCTGCCTACACTCCCATGGTTACAGACGCTTTAGTTGCGTCGCCATGGCAACGGGGGATGCCTTAGAATGACTGGCGTGCTCACTGGCTCCACCCGCAGGCGCACATGTGCGGTGTGTCTGGCATTGATAGCTAAGTGTAAACAGAGGAGTGGTGAGGCTGAGCTGCTGCACAGTGATGACAGGGCTCCCATGCGCCTACAGTACTCCCGTTTTTAATTACAATCACCTGGTTCTTGATTATGCACACAGGTATATTGCAAAAGTGTATTTGAAAAAAAGCAGGCACATATAAATCCAAAGTTTCGGTCCTGTATAGGACCTTCCTCAGGGGAGTGCTGGAGAACACTGCCCAATGAAAACATATATGGGTATATATGTTTTCATTGGGCAGTGTTCTCCAGCACGCCCCTGAGGAAGGTCCTATACAGGACCGAAATGTTGGATTTATATGTGCCTGCTTTTTTTCAAATACACTTTTGCAATATACCCTGATGAAATCACCCTAAGAGTGAAGAAACGCGTAGGGAGGATTTTATACTGGTATTTACAACTGATTTTATCACAGTATTCATTCGCAGCCTTTACACTTTGTCTGCTGTGCCTGGACACGGCCAGGACATTTGGAACGTGCCGGTCTCTGTAGCTAACAGCGGGGCTATACAATCGCTAAAACACATCCGGTTTGTCTAGAGGGCGCGCTATACTTCCGGGTTAGAGCCCCAGTAGCGATCTCAACTAGATGGTTGCGGGAAGACCGGGGCCCTATCATCTACGAGAGCGGCTAGCCAGCGAAGGTACAGGATAATCTCCTGGTGTGGACTTTAAAAGGACTGAGTACCTTGCCCGTCATTACATTGCACGGGGACAAATATCCACGATCCTGGCATCCGGTTTACCCAAAAGAGACTGTTACACTTCTGGGTCACGGCTCCAGAGGCATGCACAGTTCCTGCACTCAGTGAAGACAGCAGAAGCAGCTGACATCCCACTTGAGAGAGAGCATACACCAACGGAGCCATAGCAGCACACGGAGGCGAATGAGTATACTCATTACATGCTTTTATTGATTTTTTGTATGTGAGTGCATTTATGTTGGACCTAATCTATTTTTATTAAAAGTGTATTTTTCATGTTGCACTAGGATCGGGCGCTTTCTTTTCTTGTTGTTCATATATATATATATATATATATATATATATATATATATATATATATATATATATCATAGAAAAAGAACAAAAAGCACCCCGTAATAATAGTCACTGGTGTGGGTGCAGATCCTATAATGAAGAATAAGCAATACGATACCGTTTGGAAACAAAATCAGCAGGCAGCACTCCAGAATTGAACAAACAAGTGTATTAAAAAAATAAACACAAAACCAACGTTTCGGTCCACGAATGGGACCTTTGTCAAGGTGGACCTGTGCTGCGGGGTGCGCGACCAGACTTATCACGGATCCTTACAGATAGACGCTTTGGGTGAGGCAGTCTCCATGATCAAATGCTTAGTGCAGGTCCTTTAAAGCAGACACTGCTCTGCTGTCTGAACTGACCTGCATGTCGTCTGAACTGACCTGCATGTCGTCTGAACTGACCTGCATGTCCTCTGAAGCAGGGCAGCGGGAACAAAGCCGCGTAGAGCTCCCTTTAATTTTTCCGGATGCCCGTGATGTCATCATGAGCACTCGCCGCCGAGAGGAACGAAGCATGCTGAGCACGCACATTAGTAGGGCTGGAGGGAGGAGGTGGTGGGCGAAGGGACACGCTGCAGCAGTTCCCACTGGAGTCGCAGGAACAGATCAGCGCCAGCGGAAGTCCATTTCAACGCCCCTTGGGGTCTTTGCTTTAGCTGCATCCGGTACGATCAGTGCAGCATAGCTCCCCCCAGGAGCTCCCCTGCAAAAGTGATGCAAATTGTATAATGTTTTGCTGACGCGACATGACTTTTGCAAAGATGTGATCCCAGACTTAGAGACCAGTGTCAACAACACTTAAAAAAAAAAAAAAAAGTTATACACAGATTGTGTGTGAATAGTTATCCATGGTCGTAAAGCAGCACCAGTGCTACATTTGTAGAAACAACGTTACAGTACAAATAAGGGTCACCGATCTCATCACCTAGACAAGCTTCACCTATCCTACACATAAATACTCACCTTTACTCTACTGTACATTGTCCACTACCGTGTTAATGAATGACAGCAGTAGCAATTTGTCATTAACACTCACACCGGGAAACTGTGATTCACATTCCTGCTGTCTCTAAATGTCCAATTGATTTTGTGATTCATTTTGCTAGCACTGCATGAAGAGCTAGATATTGTGCTGGCATTTTCTTGTGAACACATATTGCTCATTATGAGCCTGCGCTTTTGCATGTTAAATTTTCTCTTGAAAGTAGACTGCGCCCTCTACAGTTCACAAAGTGCACAGCAATGCAACGCAAGCACAAGAAAGTTACTTAAACTTCGTGAAATATGTTAATTACATAAAAAAATCTGGGAAAAGCAGTTTACTATAGACCATGTCATCAGAAAAAACACATTTTTTTTTTTTTTAAACTAAAATAATTTTTGATTATTGTAAAATAAAAAGACCCGTCCACCGACTACGCACCGGATACAAAGTATAGGAAAAGAATTTAAGAAAAACACTGCATAAACTAATTAGGAAAATGGATGCAGACACAAACTACATTACATTTGGGAAACAGAGATAGAAAGATAACTTTTTTAAGAATAGATTGTATTAAATATTCTAAGGTCCTCTTAAGATTGCAGTATGGCCTAAGTGAAAATGGGGGAGGGGGGTGAAGGGGAGAGAGATAGAGTAGGTGATGTGGGATAAGAGGAGCAAACCATGGGAAACACAGAAAGGGTAGGGCATGTTCGGAAGTACTTGAGATGGGATGTTGGGAGCGTTCTTTTTTCACGTCTGTAATTGGATGAGGAAAGAAGGATTATAATGGAAAGATAAAGGTTAGCGGAAGAAAAAGTTTGCTGGTTTCTCAGATGTGGAATGGATAGTCAAAGTAAATGTCACAAGCTACCATATAAGTAATACCCAACTACAAAAAGATTTGCATTTCTGAATGGCAAACACTTTGCTGCCAGATAGGTCAGGATATTACTGTAGTTTAGAGCTGCGCTCCCCTGCGTGCTCCCTCGCTCTCGCACCTCCCCTTAACTTCTTTGGCGGCGTCGTGTCACGTGACCCTGTTGCCATGGAGACGGACATGTGACGTCACTCTGCATGACACCGCGATGTCTTTTCCCATGGCGACGCATCACAACTACTCTTTTGAATCCCGATAAGTGAGTTGCAGAGTCCTCACGCGATCCCCCGGCATTGAAACTAAATGCCTCGGGGAAGAGTGCAGGGCCTCTGCAACCGCATGCGCCCCTCCCCCACCCCACAAAAAATCCAGCGACCCCCAGTTTGCGCACCGCTGGTTTAGAGCATATCCTTCCATGTTTCAGCAGTACCTCAATACATGGCGCGCTATTCTTAAAGGTGTGATCCCACACAGTATGACAATTTAATTTCTTAAGGGACCTCTGAATGGGGAAGTATTTGTCAAATCAAGCGTTTCCTTTACCCATAGCCCTTATCAGAGAACCAATAAAGATCAGGGGAGGCACAGACGGATGCCTGGCTGTGTAAGCACTTGCTGAACACTGACATCACATTAAAAGGAGCAGCCAGAGCAAATCAAACTCCACTCAAGTTTAACTCCAAAATACATACAAATACTTCTAGGTATCAGATTTTTGGGGGGGGAGGGGGGCGGGAAGTAATTATCCAGAGGAGACCCCTGGATCACTGTTATTAGTTCAGTTTGCCCCAAAGGCAATGTCCCGTTAAAGGATGATCTAAAATTATTGGTGTGAATTAATGTTGTGATCGGTTAGATAGCATCATATGACTGATCCCTAGCTTAATTGTGATTAATAAAGGTCATATGATACAGACTAACATACCTAGTGTTTGGTTTCCCCGTAATTACTTTACAACTGTAATTACCCATGTAACTGGTCAAAGTACTATTCCCAGCTGCCTTATGTAAAGTCTAGATTCAAAGGTTTGATTTCCATACAAAGCTATGCTGTATTTTACGCTATGAAGTTTGAATTATGTATTCATATGTCACGGGAGACCAGGCCATTTACACCTTTTTACCAGGATCATGCACTGAGCAAAACAAAAGCACAGTTTTTAAAAAGATTTTTAAAAGCACACAATGCTAACCCATCGGGTGATTTGCTGCTTTTTGTTCTGCTGTTTATATGTTATTCAGCATTCATTCCATCATCATCAGGTGATTGGGTTTCACTGTTCGTTCACCTACCTGTTTTATCTGCATTAGGGAACCTTTTTATCTGCATACCTCTACATTAAGGTCATTTAAGATCACCTTTTCAGACAGGGTTGCACTATTAGTATGTGTTCTGTTTTACATATTCCAACATTGGTGAACTGCGCTCCCCGACTCCTCTCCACCATTGAGCAAAACAAGTTAATGAAGATTTGTACATTTATTCACAGGAAAAGGCAAACACACAATGTTACACAAACAAAAAGCAAAAAGACACTTACTTGGGATATGGGGTTGGAAAACTATACTTTCCTAGGTGTAGGGGCTTATCAATCCAAAGCTTAACCTAAAAAGTCTAGAAACTGAAATCAACCTGCAGTTCCAAACGCCACAGCTCCCCTCTCTCTCCAAAGGGCAGGAATTCACTTGGTGCTTAGAAGCTTAGAAAAGTTTGAGAGACCTTGGTCTTGGAGAACGCTGGAAAACACCAACTCTCTAATTGGCGAAAGGGGTTATAATACCTCTGACTCTCATTCAAAAATACTATAGCCCAATACAAAGCGTGAGAAATTTCTCCACCGGCAATCAGAGACAAGCTGGTAGACACAACAGGGTTACCTGGAAATCTTAATGAACCAAGGGGCATGGGCATTTTGGCGTCTGACCTAGGTTCCCTCAATGCCACCCGCGGTGACAGGCTCCTGCCAGTCTGGTGGGGCAAATGGACATGCAAATAGGGTCCATTGATCTCAGGATGTGGATACTTGTCCTTCCCTCCTGTCCAAATGGTCTTCACACCTCAGACACATCCTCTGTGGCTTCCATCTCCACCGTATGGGTAGACACAGTGGCACCCAAGTTGGTGGCACACTGGCTCACTCAGAACACTGGCTCTGAAGGTCCCAGCTCATCTATGTGCACAAGCATGTTTTAAAACACACTGTTCCATAAAATATACACTTTAAAAATATCATATGTCTTTTGGTTATGGGAAATAGAATAAGAAGCTGTATGTTATTTCTTACTAGCCATATTCCCCACTCTCTATACAATAAACATAGGACTGGACTTTTAAAAGTCCCCTCAAAACCTTGCAGGTGATTGGAGTAAACCCAGAACCACTATACCGGTTCTGGGTGACCTTGACATTTACTGGGTATCCCCATTAACCTAGGGACCCCTAGACTGTTTCAGTGACACCTCACATCCCTATGCCCCATTTACCTTTCTGGGCTGTGCTGAAGCAGGGACCCCTAGTGCTGAGTCGCACAAGCGTTTTCAAGGCGAGGTATTACAGAGACAATGTGTCAACATGCAGCCAGGCATCCGACCTGATTCCTGGGTACATTTTTAGGGGAACCGGCAACTCTGGACCCTGACTATATAGCCACAATCTGACAACACTTTCTCCGCAACCCTCCCCCACCCTCCCCCTGAAACTCATACCACAGCAATCCCTGCTTGCTGGCATCCCTGGACAGGTAAACACACAAACATTCTTTGTCGCATAATTACAGGTAATGCTTTTACAACAGTTGGGTCCAAGAGCTGACACGCCTGAACCCCAAAACATGGATCAGAGGTAACCAAATGGGCTTAACCTGTATTAGTGAGCCTGACTACCTCTTCACCGTCACATAATAATCAGACTTTGCACTCGATAAAAGAAGACCTTCAACAAAATGTATTTGCGTCAATATTTTAATTGATAAAAAAATCAGTACAAAACGTAATGTTTCATTTAGTGCATGCATCTTGCAGTTGTAACCTCTTGGTAAGATGACATGAAACACAATCTTTTACATATTCTTTTCACCTTGTCAAATAAAAAATACAACTGAGACTTTTTAATCAAACTTGCATGGACTCAAAAGTGTAAGGCTTATTTCAATGGATTATGTACAAGTATGGTTACCAGTCTACAACTATAATAAAAAGTAATCATAGAAAAGTACATTGATTATTATAACTTCATAGGCACCCAGATATAGAAAAACATGTTGATGTGAAACGAACAACATGAAAAATAAGACATTTATGCTATAGATATTAATCATGGAAATAACTCCGGGATAGAGGTATAAATGAGATCTGCCATCATTTCTTCCCCTTAGAGGTGAAATATTCAGAACATATTCCCAGGTCTTCTTAAATTGTCAGCATGGCCTCAGTCGAACACACATTTATGACACCTGTCTTGCCATCAGGAATGGAAAACAAACATAGAACCCATAATTCATAAATCCTATACTACCCCAGCAGCATTCTGTCACTGTTTGTACTGTCAGTACTTCAGGGAGCTGTACCAGGGAAAGGAAATGGCGATTTTGAAAAGAAATCAACCCTGGTATTCAATGTGAAAAAAGTAAAAATGCAGTGCAGATGGAATTACGTTTGAAAGCTCTAAACCGTTGTTGATACATTTTAATCAGTGGTGTAACTACCGCACAAGATGCCCGGAATGGGGGTGCGGGGGGGCGGGTTCCCGAGGGGAGTCTGGACTATCCCTCCCAACTTCTAAGCAGTGGCGGAGTGGCATCCCACGTGATCGCGGGGACCCAGAAATGGTTCAAATGAACCCAGATGCAGTTCCTGGGAGGAAAGGAGACAGAGCTGGTGCATTCTCTCACTTCTAATACTAAACTGCATCGGTTTAACCATTTCCGAGTCCCTGAGATCACGTGGAATGCCCTCTGCTACTGCTTACGAGTCAGACGGGTCCACTGAATTACGTGCCCAGCGGCCCTTTACTTGTAGTTACGCTACTGCTTTTAATGGACAACAGTGAGAGTACTCCGAATGTTTAATATGAGCACATTGGTTCGTTATAATCTATCCCTACCTACAAAATAACGTAATGTATATACCAACCAAACTAAAAGGAATGAGAGTTCATTTGATGCAGTCATGTCAAAGCAGTTTGGGTGAAGTCATTAGCAGTATTAAGTATAAAAATAATGCATTATGGCCCAGTTAAATCTGAATATTCCGTACGATTACATTGCTGCTTTCACAGTATATCACAGAGATGCCATATTGAACTGCAGATACAGTACTATTAATGTCTTGGTAATTTGACACATCACAATGTAAGCTCTGTCCCACCTTTAACAAATATACAAGAAATCCAAGCAGTTATTCAACCAACAAGTATAACAGTGACTTTTGCTTTAGTTTTCTGTTGGTTGAAGTAAAGAGTAGTCAAGACCTCTTTACCCTTTTTATTTTAAAAGGTCATACAAATTATTTGTATTGTATTGTGATTTATTTTACAGAGAATATAACTCGTCATTGCATGCAGAGCTCAGGTGAAGTTCATATGCTGCTACCTGACCAATTCCAAGTATGAACTTCTGTTGGTTTTCTACAGACAGAATCTGCCACTGACTATAAACAATTCTCTCAACAGGTTTGTAGCTTTTCAGTGTTTCTAATAAACTGTTTTCTTTTTCTTTTATTTATGGATCCTATTTATATTTCAATTGTTAACTCAAATGTGTCTATTGTACAGCTTGAACGGGGGAGCATACATCATTTTTATCCAAGAGCCAATATTTATCAGTAGCAAAGTTACAATTCTCATCTTCAGACAATATAATCGTATTACTTAATTATTCTGTAATTATCTCCATCTTTTACATCCAAGGGTCCCATCCTTGCCACACTCGGCCAAGAATATTGGGATCTGTGGCCTGATCTATAAGACACTGCACTTGAGTCTCTTCAGAAAGGCCATCCTCAGGCTCTCTCGCTCTTATATTATGGGCTCTGGTTCCTTGAGCAACAGACAGGAATTCCTTGTATGCAGCATTTTTTTCATGTCCAAGGCGTAGTTCATCACTAAAACACAGAAAAGGAGAATAAGAACTTCCTATCAGTTTGTCTTTGATCCGTGAATCCAACACTTTCCATTATACGAGAGTAGGGGGCGGGAGGGGAGGGGAAGTACACAGTCACTGGATTTAAATGCGATCATGGAAATACAAAACAGTGTAAACAAAAAAGCAAATGTCATATCTGTGACTCTCCAACGGCAGTGAATAGGACAGCCTCAATCAGGTCCTCAGGGCTGCAACAGACTGTAGGTCACTGTTTATGTTGTTATATTTATTTATTGATGTAGGCATGTCCCCTCTCACCTAGTGGGCCGGGGAGGGGGACAGCTGCGGGGAATCGGAGCGTGCTGGCATTTTGGATTATCGCGCATGCGCAATAGAAGCCGATGTGCATGCACAGTTATAAAGTTAGTGCGGCGGCCATTACAGGGGCTTCACAAGGGACTACACGTCCCGGGATCATTTAGGGCCGCACTACCACGTGGGGAAGCACAGCCAATAGGGCTGAGGGATCCATGCAGAGGACATGCAGTAGGTTTAGCGCAAACCAGGGACCACGCCAGTCGGAGAGAGGCAGCTGAAGGAGCAGGTAGTGTCCGGGTGCCAGTGGCTCCCGAACTAGGCCCCGCAGAGTTGCCCCGCAGGCCCTGAGCCATCTTAGGTTGTAGTGCTTCAGGGAAGGCCCATAGATAGGGACATTTCCCCAATACCACCAGCAGTATTATCACACCGTTGACATAACCAGACCACAGGCACATTATTAGAGACTTTAAGGGACACCCTCCAGCTGGAGCTCACACTCAAGAGGCAGACGCCGTCCAGACAGGAGAGAGGTCTGGCCTAAAACCAGGAAGGTACTCAACGTGCACCAACGGCCACACGGGGTAGCGCTGCTCCACACACTCGGGTGGGCATGGCTCTGTGGACACCGAGGTGGTTAGGTGCCCAGGAGAGCCTCAGTCCTTTGGGGGTTCCACAGGGGTGGTGTTTTGGTGTGGGTACCGCATTGTGAGGGCCTTACATGATATTGTGTTATCCGGTGTGGGTATAGTTATATCATAGTACTGTGTGTTCAGTAAATATTCCTTTTACATAACCTGTGTGTGTATTATTTCACTACAATAGGTTCTTATGAGTGGTTATCCCGCTACGCTGCGATCCCTCCCAGGTGGAGGCGCTGTAACCAGAGGAACGAGACCACCCCACACTCCCAGTGGTGGAGGATTAGGCCTCCTGTACGCTTAACTGGTACTCAGCATGGGTGGTTCCCTTAGACACAGGGAAGGGGGATACATTTATAAAATGTTTTACCAGGAGGTAATACATTGAGAGTTACCTCTCGTTTTTAAGTATGTCCTGGGCAGAGAGTTATGATGACAAATACATGATTACAAATACATAGTTACATAAGTGAACAGGGTATACATTATATACAAGACGTTGCATGTACAGTTACAGATAATATATATTATAGGCGTATGTAACAGTTGCAGACCAGATTAAAATGTGCTTCACCTTTCTGTTTTTTTTCTTTCTGGGCCATTGTCCTATCACTCCTGTGTTTGGTGACTAACTCTCTCTTCAGTTTGTTCTGATGTTTCATGCTGTGTATTTTCTTTGCATTTTATGCATTGTTTATATATTGTCAATTGCTAGTGTTATGTATTATCAGTAAAATTCATGACTTAGTTCTCAAGAGAGTGAGTGTTGGAACTTTTGTTGCTTTGTGTATTATTATCCCTTAGGGTCCTGGGGTCCCTATTGTTCCCGTCGCACCACCACCATCAGAATTATTTCCATAGTGACTCATATTTTCTTATTTTGTGCTGTCTACACAATATACTTATTTTTAAAGACTAATTTATAATTAATTAACTTTATAACCAAAAAAAAAAAGTTTCAACCAAAAATTCAAATAAATTGAATTTATTTTCATTGCTTCATTCATGTATAATAGAATTGCATAAAGTGCAAAGGAGGGAATTTTATTTTTTTAAACACGCTTTTCAGGTTGTTTGACGTGGCTATTCCATAACTTCCAGGTCTATATCTACTTCATTCTAAAAACACACACACAAAATTTAATTTCCCATCAGATACCATCCCAGGACATACTTGAAAACGAGAGGTAACTCTCAATGTATTACTTCCTGGTAAAATATTTTATAAATAAATAAATACCGTCAGTGTCCCATTGGCTCATGATGCAATGTTAGGAACTATTTATTGAACCTCAGTTGTAAGTACTGGAGTCACTTTCAGAGTGTGCAAACTCTCTCATTATACTAATAATGTAAAAGACCATTCCCTTTTAGTAATGATACAACATTGGTGTAAGTTTCTAACATTGTTGGGCAACTAGATTTCGAAGTGAACTACAGTAGCCATTTCTAAAAGTACTTGGCAACTAGATAACAATGAGGCCACTGGTGCAGTTGTCATATACACCAATGGAAATGGGTCCTTCTACCAGTTAAAATCAAAATTAGCATCTTTAGTCCAGATCATACCATAATTAGCATATCTAACATTTTATATTATGACTTTTAATGCTTATTTAAAAAGGGGCTGGGAAGACCAATGTTTAACCCCTTAATGACCACGTCTCGTTGGATGGTAGGTTTAGCATTTCTGCTTTATAACCCATCTATAATATGGATATGATGTATGAAATGACTCCTAATTTATATGCATTCAGAAATGATGTACACAATAATATGGTTAACATGTGATTTACATGTCCAAGTGTATAAAATAGTATGGAAGCCATAATAATTTCTCACTTACCAAGTAATTACTGCTGGATTGGCACCAGCTAACTTTCTTCTTGCATAATTCACCTTCTGCACAGGATACCAGTTCACTGAAGCAGTATTTACTTCTTTGCTCCATGTTCCTTTTTTCTTCAACTGCTTCAACTCTAGATTCTGAATTGTGGGTAAACATTTAGTAAACTATGAGGTACAGTGCTAGAATTCTAATGTACAAAAGGTGATTACTAAGAAGGTAGATTTCTCGCTCTAGTTCTCTATGACACAGGCAATATATGCAATGCATTACAAGGTACTATTTTAGGCATATACAAACTATTTACTCAGGACATAACAATTTTGTTACCGCACACCTCCAATTCCTTGCTCAGAACTGCCATAGAGTCCCACAAAGATTACATATGGAGAGAATTTAGATACCCTGCGCATGAGATGAGGGTGCGACTCCCTCTTAGTCTCTGGCTGAAGAGTTTATGGGACAAAAAGTCTCCATTAGAGTGAGAGGGTGCAATACAATCAGTGGCATAGCCAGGATACGGCCTAGTCAGAAAAAGCCTGACCATAAAAATCATCCGACCCTCACTGCTTCTGCCACTAAATAGCAGTTGCAGGGCCTAAATGAATGAGGAGGCACCACTTTCCTTGGCATGGTGGCGACTGGCAAACATTATCTGCTAATCAAAAAAAATCAGACAGTGTCACACCCCGAAATGTGTGACTGAGGCAGTGAAGACCACAACAGCGGGATGTCAACCTGTGATCCTCAAATTGCCCCACTGGCATTGCTAGACAGCAAGTCCTGGCGCTGGCCAGGACTTCAATTTGTTCATAGTAGTAGTTTCAATAGACCTATTATTCACAGAGCAACTTGTTATTCGCTGTTACAGGACTGCACTGACTTGCTCCAATGATCACAGCATTGCATGTGTGGAGACTCCTGAAGAAACCTCGGATGAGGAGAAACGCGTAGAGTGTTTGCCAGAGACGGAAATCTCAGTCAGATCAAAGAGGGAGGTTCCATAGACGTACAGCTACCAGTCCCAAGATACCGCGAGAGCCCCCTGCACGAGTTACCAACCAGGAAGTGCAGGAGAGGGAAGACGCGATTGTTTGGTGTATAGAGCGGAGAGACGGCTCAGGGACCTCCATTATGGGTGCAGACCTCATGATCGCATGATCTAACCGCTATCTTTATATGAAAAACCATGTGAGTGTATTTCTTATCATTCTACTGCATATAAACTTGTTTGGGTGTAGTCTACACTATGCCTGTTCTTTTTTAATCTTATGCAAGCGATGATGACACCATAAGACTCATGCAGAGGCAGTTTCATTTGGGAGTTCATCACCACCTAAAGATACCTTTACATACAACTTAACACAGGTTACTCTGTGAGTATATAAATAATTGGATGTTTATGGTCTGGATCTTTCTACATTAGCATCAGACATATTGCACTATGTTGGATATGTTTTTTATTTTTCATGGTCTTTGCGCTCCCTGATCACCTTGGACTTCGACTTCTTCTGGATTAAAGAAAGTAATCCTATCTTGGGTTGAGCTGCATTCCAACCGATTTGTTTGTATCCACTTCATTTATTTATTCACATATTCACTGTGTATTCAGTTAGACTTGATTCAGAGTCACTTCACATTTGTGTTTCCCTAATTAATGTGTTTAGATATAAGCGCTAATAGATAACACTCCCCTTCCTTTCCATGTGTGGAGAGGTGGCACCACACTATATCATGGCTATTGGGACTACAAATAGTCAAAGTGCAGGCTTACACACCCGACACTGATTAACTGGAATGTGGAACAGAAAAACGTCCAAACAGAAAGTTCGATGTAGTAAAAGTTTGAGGGGGAAAATAAAAATACAGTAAGTCAATAAGCAAAATAGTAAAATAATTATCTTTCTGAATGAGTAGGCGTGAATGTTAAGTATAGAATTAATAGCAAGGAGTAACATCACCTTCTTCACAAACAGCAAAGCAACTGGGATCTTGCCCCATATCTACATAAAATAACTTGCCCAAAGCCAGCGTAATGGGGAAGTCAGGGGTGTGAAATACGTGGGAAGTCCAATTTTGGACATTTTTCTGTTTTTAACATGTCTATGATTGGATGAAAAAAATATATATGAATTGGGTTTATTCAGTTGGGTTCCCATGTCTCCTTTTTGTGAATTGTCTGCAGTGCTCTGCATTTTCCACTTCTTTGTCTACCTATTCACCTGGAAGCACCAGGTCAGAGACGGATCGACATTCACAGAATCCAGCTGCACCAATGCAAGTCTCATTGTCTAAATTTATTGAAAGCCTTTTTCTCTGTTGCCTCCCCATCCACTCCGTTAGTTATTTCTATGTAGTTAAAAATCGCATATTCTTTGGTCAGACGGATCTTTATGTGTAGTGAGTTTTTGCCAAAATGTTTGGATCACAGGGCAACTCCATAGACAGTGCAACAAATCCGCCTCCGGTGCTGCACACTTGGTACAGTTGCTATTTGAAGCTAGTTTAGCCCTCAGTCTAAATTTGGGGGTGGTATATGTCATGTGTAATATATTGTAGTGCTTCTCTTGGTATGTAGATGAGGGGAGAAGTTCAAGTGATCCCTCAAATTGCAACATGATATTTTCCATATTTAAATCTGGGAAATCTGTCATCCATGCTCTTATTTCTTTCTTGCTAGTGGGAAAATCTGTATGATACCAACTGTAAACGGGAATAATTAGCAAACACTCCTAATTATAATAATAATAATTTTAAAAAAATAACAAAAAAAAACAAAGTGAAGGCATGTTACCTTCCAATCTAAAGATGGTTCTTTTACAAACACATCCATAGTGTTGATGAGGAGGCCAGGATCTGTGCGATAGGCCCGTAAAGCATGCACCATCACACTGTCAAACAAGCCAGACTCCTTCATGGGCAACATCAGATTAACTATCTGGCGAGTTAGGCGGAAAGGCATCAGTTCCGGATAAGGCAAAAACTAAAAAACAAAATAAAAACAGAACAATAAGTTCTGATTATACAGTAGGTATGGAAAGCTCTACCAACATGCATCACAATTTCCCAGATTTTTCTATTGCATACGACTCCTAGACACACACAGCATGATAACAGGACCACTTTTGCCAGGTTTTTTATTTGTACAAGGTATGAAGATTTGAACTTAATTGTGCAGTATTACATAGAAATAGACTAATGACAAATATATATATATATATAAAGTGTTCGACAAATAGGCATAACCACATGCCCGTGGCGAGTGGATTTAGGCCGCTGGCGAGCCGTGCTGCAGCTCTATGAATTCCCCTGCTCCTGGCAATTTTTTTTATTTTAAATAAATAAATAATCCCACTCCCTGATTGGGTTGACGCGGGGAAGAGGGCCAGCAGGCAGCTCTGGGTTAGCCCCTTCCCCCGATCTCCTCCCCCCCGATCTCCTCCCTCTCCTGCCCCCCGATCTCCTCCCCCCCTGCCCCCGATCCCCGCTTGCTGCCCGGGGCGGGAGGTAGGCTGGGGGGGTCCTCGTTTGCTGCCCGGGGCAGGAGGTAGGCAGCGGCGGTGTCCACCTCTGAAGGGGGAGTGGCGTCCGCTTGGGGGGGGGGTGAGGTGTGCTGTGGTGGCATCCGCTTGGGATGCGGCGGCTGCTTCAAGGGGGGGGGGGGGTTTGCAGCGGCGGCGTCCGCTTCGGGGGTAGAGGGTGTTGCGGCGGCGGCCGCCTCTGGGGGGGGGGGTGGCCCCCCCTGCCTTGCAGAGGCCCTCCTGCCGTGCGGAGGCCCCCGCTGCCATGTGTGACCCCCCCTGCCTTGCAGAGGCCCTCCTGCCATGTGTCGCCCTCGCCCGTGTCGCCCTCACCCTTTCCCTGTCGCCCTCACCCTTTCCCTGTCGCCTCACCCTCTCCCTTTGTCACCCTTTCCCTATCGCCCTCACCCCCTCTCTGTCGCCCTCACCCCTCTGTCTCTGTCACCCTCACCCTCTCTCTGTCTCTGTCGCCCTCTCTCTGTCGTCCTCATCCTCTCTCTGTCTCTCTGTCTCCCTCACCCTCTCTCTGTCGCCCTCTCTCTGTCTGTCTCTCTGTCTGTGTGTGTGTCTCTCTCTCTGTGTCTCTCACCCACACTCTCTCTCTCTCTCACCCACACTCTCTCTCTCTCTCACCCACACTCTCTCTCTCTCTCACCCACACTCTCTCTCTCTCTCACCCACACTCTCTCTCTCTCTCTCTCTCACCCACACTCTCTCTCACCCACACTCTCTCTCTCTCTCACCCACACTCTCTCTCTCTCTCACACCCACACTCTCTCTCTCTCTCTCTCACCCACACACTCTCTCTCACCCCGCACTCTCTCTCTCTCTCACCCACACACTCTCTTTCTCTCACCCACACACTCTCTTTCTCTCACCCACACACACTCTCTCTCTCTCACCCACACACTCTCTCTCTCTCACCCACACACTCTCTCTCTCTCACCCACACACTCTCTCTCTCTCACCCACACACTCTCTCTCTCTCACCCACACACTCTCTCTCTCTCACCCACACACACTCTCTCTCTCACCCACACACTCTCTCTCTCTCACCCACACTCTCTCTCTCTCTCACCCACACTCTCTCTCTCTCTA